>NC_057800.1:464402426-464614045 GCF_018294505.1 Triticum aestivum
TTTTTCGTACATTTTCTTTTTTCAACACATGTCTACATTTTTAAATCACCTTGTGTATTTTTCTCATACACGTCGAACATATTTAGAGCATGATGTATATTTTCCAATTGCATGTTAAACAACTTAAAGGCACATTGAACATTTTTAATTGACACGAACATTTTTTTAAAAAACAAAAGGATCCTTTTGTACATTGTATATTTTTTTTCTAAAATTTCATGATTTTTTTTAGAATGCATGATTTAATTTTTTTTGACACATTCAACTTTTTAATTCCATCAACATTTTTTAATTACACGAACATTTGTTTACATTGTAAAAAAAATTAATGTCATGAACATTTTTTTGAAATGCGTGAACATTTAAAAAATGTCACATACATTGTTTTGAATGCCATCAAAGTTTTTTGAATTATGTGAACATTTTTATAAAATTATATAGTTTTTTTAAATACAAACATTTGTTAAGCGTCACAAACATTTCTAAAAGTTGTGCCAATATTTTTTTAACACTGCATTATCATTTTCGGAACGTGCAATGAACATATTTGAAATTTAAATATAGTTAGTTGTTTATGTAGCATTACTCTGCATATTAGCTTTCTTATCATCGATTCATATTATCATATTTATATTTGCTTTATCAAAATGCATTATATAGTTAGTGCTTATGAAGAAATTTCTGTGGTAAACTTTTCTTGAATTGTACCCCATGAAATAAACATGGTTAAGGACTTTACGGAGCCGTTGAAAACTGCTAATCTAAGTCCATCCTTCTTATGCCTTCAAACTTTGTTGTGGTGTAGATTTTGATAGGCATCACTATCTGAACTGTTGTTTAGTTCGACGTTTCCATCAAATTGCATGTTTTGCAACAAATCAATCTTAATGTTTAGTTGTACAAATATTTTCCTATTTATACCATGCACATTAATAAAAAAAGGTGTCAATGTTGTTCTTTAGTCATACATTGTATGCCTTTGATCTTCATTTTATTCTAGTGGTGCGGTGAAGCTGCCCACACATACACGCCGTCATTTCCTACCTTGTCCTATCTGATTTGGCCGAGTATATGAACAATACCATAGTCTATTATTCCTATTTTAAATTGTGTCTCTTGATTTGTCTATATGAAATGGGATGAAATCGACAGTACACTAACCATGGTTATTTATATAAATACAAAACCGGTTTTTTGTCTGCTTGTTTCTCATTCAGAATACTAAGCCTGATATGAGGGCAAAGTCTCTTGAGATAGTGAGACATACCCATTGTGTCTCATTGTTACAACAACTATAACTAAGAAGACAAAACATCTTAGGGATGGCAGGACAACCCCAAAGTCATGTCTAGAAGTAGTGTTCAAGATAGTCGCCAATTTCAGTGAAACAAGCTCACTGAAGTCGTCGCCTAAATAAGTTTGACCTTTTCAATCTCAACTCCAAGCAGAAATACATGGTACAACTCTACCCTGATGGGAAGTTGAATCTCTAAGGAAAATCACGAAGAAATCTAACACACACATTGTTCCTAACCAGCTAGAGCTGGAGGATATAAGCATCAAACAAGGACAATCTCATCAGCTTGTTCAGTTGCTCGTGCATCAGCTTCGGGGCAAGGTTACCATTTCTTAAGTTGTGTTGATGTGGACTAAATCTCTAGAATTATTTTGTTTGTTACATTAATTTGCATTGTGGGCAACTTGGACGCACAATGGATGTAATAAGTGTAATTTCCTATTTTATAGTGCATGTATATTCTTAATTATTGTATTCTACAATCCGCTAATGGGCCAAATGTATTTTAGCCATTAACAGCCAAAATAACCATACGCCACAAATTAGCCAAAATAATCATGGGCTACAAGTGGGTCGAAAGCAACAGAGGCCACAAACGGGCCGAAAGCACCATGGATAGTGGACGAGTCGAAAGACACCATGGGTTGCTAATGGCCGGAAAGACACCATGGCGATAATGGAACCAAATGAACTATGAGATTTAAATGGGCCAAAAGCCACCGGAGGCTGAAAATGGTCGAAATACACCATGGGTTGTAAACTGGACTGAAAGTCACCATGCGTCAGAGACTAGCAAAAGACACCACCGGCTGTTAATGAGCCAAAATACACCGTGGACCACATATGAGCAAAAGACATTAGGTGGTGTATGGGCCGAAAGTATCAGTGGACCATAATCATGGCGAATGACCCACAAGTCGGTAATGGGCTGAATTCGCGTAGATCCTAATGGGTCATACACATCCGGGTCGTAAAAGGGTTGTTTGCAAGCAGGCCGTTAAGGGGCGTTTAATGGGCAAGATCTGCCTAGTTTGGACAAAGCCCCATAGGACTTAAACATGCCTTTGGACTAGGATGACCTTTTGTCTAAACTTCCCTCTATTTGGTTGCGCCAAGCGTCATTACTTCATTCGTTCATGTGACCCATTGTACATGCGACATTTGTTCCAATTAGTTGCCGAAGTGTGTGAAAGTGCAACTATCCCTAGGTGGTTTTGGTAATTCATAACAACATATAGCTCATTGAGGTAATGCTATCCCAAGATGACTATTTCAGGAAAGCTCAATGATTGGCATGGCATGGATGTGAAAGTGGAACCCTCAAAATGCTAAGGACAAAGGATTGGCTCAAGCTCAAAAGCTCAAGACTCTTCATTTTATATTTTAGTGATCCAAGATCACATTGAGTCTTTAGGAAAAGCCAATACTATCAAGGAGGGATGAGGTGTTGCTTAATGAGCCTCTTGCTTCATGTGCTTAGTGATATGCTCCAAAACCCTCAACTACTTTCCCATATCCACATATGACCTAAACCCTAAGCCAAACTCGGTCCTACCGATTCTTTCTATCCGGCGCCACCGAGTTTCACTTGTCATAAGCCACTGCCAAACCCTAGCAATTCGGTTCTACCGATAGGGATCTCGGTCTCACTGAGATGGGATTGCAAACTCTCTGTTTCCCTTTCGTAACTTTTCGGTCTCACCGAAAGAGCGATTCGGTCCCACCGAGATTGCAGTGTAAACTCTTTGTTTCCTTTTTGTAACTTTTCGGTCTCACCGAAAGAGCAAATCGATCCCACCGAGTTTACCTGACCAACTCTCTGGTTAGCTTATTACCAAACTCGGTCTCACCGAGTTTGTGTAATCGGTCTCACCGAGATTACGTTATGCCCAAACCCTAACCATATTGGTCCTACCGAGTTGCATGTCAGTCCCACCGAAAATCTCTAACGGTCACTAGGTTTACCTTTTCGGTCCGACCGAGTTTGTTGATTTGGTCCCACCGAGATTGGAAAACTGTGTGTAACGGTTGGACTTTGTGTGGAGGCTATATATACCCCTCCACCTCCTCTTCATTCGTGGAGAGAGCCATCAAAACACATACACAATTCCAACTCATATGTTCTGAGAGAGAACCACCTACTCATGTGTTGAGACCAAGATATTCCATTCCTACCATATGAATCTTGATCTCTAGCCTTCCCCAAGTTGCTTTCCACTCAAATATTCTTTCCACAAAATCCAAATCCTATGAGAGAGAGTTGAGTGTTGGGGAGACTATCATTTGAAGCACAAGAGCAAGGAGTTCATCATCAACACACCATTTGTTACTTCTTGGAGAGTGGTGTCTCCTAGATTGGATAGGTGTCACTTGGGAGTCTCCGACAAGATTGTGGAGTTGAACCAAGGAGTTTGTAAGGGCAAGGAGATCGCCTACTTCGTGAAGATCTACCGCTAGTGAGGCAAGTCCTTCGTGGGTGATGGCCATGGTGGGATAGACAAGGTTGCTTCTTCGTGGACCCTTCGTGGGTGGTTGCTTCTTCGTGGACCCTTCGTGGGTGGAGTCCTCCATGGACTCGCGCAACCATTACCCTTCGTGGGTGGAGCCGTCCGTGGACTCGCGCAACCGTTACCCTTCGTGGGTTGAAGTCTCCATCAACGTGGATGTAGGATAGCACCACCTATCCGAACCACGGGAAAAACATCTGTGTCTCCAATTGCATTTGAATTCTCCAAACCCTTCCCTTTACATTCTTGCAAGTTGCATGCTTTACTTTCCGCTGCCAATATACTCTTTGCATGCTTGCTTGAATTGTGTGATGATTGCTTGACTTGTCCTATAATAGCTAAAATCAGCCAAGAACTAAAATTGGGAAAAGGTTAAGTTTTTATTTGGTCAAGTAGTCTAATCACCCCCCCCTCTAGACATACTTTCGATCCTACAAGTGGTATCAGAGCTTTGGTCTCCATTTGCTTTGATCTCCATAGCTTTTGGTGGTCATAGCCTTGGTTTCACAACCTAGGAGAGTATGGCGTCTAGCGAGGGAAATTATCACCGTAGAGGTCCTTACTTTGATGGTACTAATTTTGCTAGTTGGAAGCATAAAATGAAAATGCATATTCTTGGACATAACCCCGCCATTAGGGCTATTGCGTGTGTTGGTTTGGAAGGTGACTTCTTTGATGGGAAAGAACCAAACCGTGAAGCTACCGCGGATGAGTTGAAGATATTGCAATACAATGCTCAAGCTTGTGATATTCTCTTCAACGGATTGTGCCCCGAAGAATTCAACAAAATCAGCCGTCTTGAGAATGCAAAGGAAATTTGGGACACTTTGATTGATATGCACGAAGGTACCGACTCCGTCAAGGAATCCAAGTTGGATGTGCTTCAAAGTCAACTTGACAAGTTCAAAATGAAGGATGGTGAAGGTGTCGCTGAAATGTACTCTAGGCTTGCTCTCATCACAAATGAGATTGCCGGCTTAGGAAGTGAAGAGATGACCGATAGATTCATCATCAAGAAGATTCTAAGAGCCTTGGATGGAAAATATGATACCGTGTGCACATTGATCCAAATGATGCCCAATTACAAAGATCTCAAGCCAACGGAGGTGATTGGAAGAATTGTTGCTCATGAGATGTCACTTAAGGATAAAGAGGAACTTCACAACAAATCAAGTGGTGCCTACAAAGCCTCATGTGAAGTCCCTACATCATCAAGTGAGAAACAAAACTTCAATGAAGAATTGAGCTTAATGGTGAAGAACTTCAACAAGTTCTACAAGAGTAGAAGCAAAGATAGAAGCTTCAAGTCAAGGTCCTACAATGACAAAAGATCTTCTAGTCGAGAGCGAAACTGCTACAGTTGTGGAAGACCCGGACACTATTCCAATGAGTGTACGGCTCCCTACAAGAGAAGAGAAGATTCTCCAAAAAGAAGAAGCAAAGAATCACCACCAAGAGAGAGGAGTAGAGATGATCGTTATGAACGAAGATACTCACGGAGAAGCAAGGATTCGGAAAGGAAGGAAAAATCATCAAGGAGCTACACAAAACGAAGACATCAAGCTCATGTTGGTGAATGGGTATCCGGCTCCGACTCCGACAGCCACTCCGAGAGAAGTTATCACTCCGACTCCGAAGATACTCAAGATGAAGGTGTTGCTGGTCTAGCACTTGTGTCAACCAACTCCTACGACATATTTGACTCACCAAATGAAGGAATTGGAAGATGCTTCATGGCCAAAGGTCCTAAGGTAACACACCCCGAGTATGTTGATTTCAATAGTGATGAAGATGACTTGTTAGGTGATGATTTGCTTGTTGACAACTCTAGTGATGAATACTATGATGAAACGTCAATTAATCATGCTAATCAAGATAAAACGAATGAAAATGATAAGGAGAAGATTGAGGCTCTAACTAAAGAACTAAACACTCTTAAGTTAGCTCATGAAACTATCTTCGAAGATCATCGAGAACTTTTAAGAGCTCATGAGAAATTACGCTTTGAAAAGCTCAATCTTGAGCAAGAGCATGAGTTCTTAAAAGCAATCAATGATGATCTCCGCAAGAAAAGTTCTTCTTACATTGCCAAGCGTTTACTCTTATCCACTTACATGCCTCAAGTCAAGTCTAGTAACAAGAACAAGAAAGATTCTTCCTCTAGCAGTAACAATGATCATGCTAAATCCAATATTGTTGCTTCTAGTAGTTCTCTTGATTCCACTAATGATTCTCTTAGCCAAGTTACACTTGAGCAAGAAAATATCTTATTGAAGGGAATTATAGAGAAAGGAGTGTACAAAAGCCTTGCCGGGAGTAAGCAATTCGAGGAAATTGTGCGCAAGCAAGGAATGCACCGGAAGAATCAAGGTGTTGGTTTTGAACGAAAGTTCAATGCCAATGGAGTTGAGTGGGAAGAAGATCAATACCCCAAGACAAAGTTTGTTCCTCAACAAGAGAAGTATGATACTTCTTTCAAGGGGACACAAGCTCAAGATGATCTTCCACCACAAGACTACAAGCAAAAAGGCAAGGACAAGCTTCAAGAGGAAATTGATGCATTTGAAGAAGCTCCTAAGACCTTAGTCAAGTGGATTCCCAAGACTACTTCAAGTTCCACTTCATCAAGTACGACTACAACTCCAAGGATTCCCATCAAGATGGTGTGGATCCAAAAGAACAAGAACTAGAGAGTTCTTGAGCGTGACTCCTCCAACATACTTCACTCTTATCATTTTGGCAAGAACAAGTGCAATCAACTTTCACATCTTGCACTAGTTCAAGGAGTCACAAACCCTCTTGTTGGTAAGACAAGGGACAAGGTAACCTAAAAGTTTTCATGGACATCATCTTGTGTGTGCATCACTCTATGTCTATGGATATCCTTGTTTGTTCCTTGTGGGACTAACCCATGTAGGTAATGAAAGTGCAATTCACTAAAATGGATAGCTCCAAGTGATCTACATCAACATTGAGCATCCACATCTTCAACATCTACATGAAGTCATCATCGACAAAACCCGAGGTTAGTTCATCCCTCTAAGTGGGGATATCACATCTAGGGGGAGCTTTACTCTAAGACTTGAGCTAAAGCAACTCTAAAGATGTGAACACAACAATGCTTTATGTAAAAGTGGTAACCCCACTTGAGCTTAAACGATGAGTATGACCTATGATCAAGTGTTCTCACTTGACTCCTAAGTCAATATACTCATATATAGATGACCTTGTCATCGCAAATTGCTTGATAGATGCTAGAATTGGTTGTGCATGCCTTGTCACATATTTCATTTGCCATCTTATTGTGTGAGCATGCTGGTTGCATATTTTACTCATTCGAGGACATCCACTTGTTGTTTTGATTGTTTGGTTTTATTTCCTTTTGCCAAGTGGATGGACAAGAATGCCTAAGAACCTCCTCTAGCTATCTATGCTTTTCTCGTCTCAAACTCTATTCATGCTACATCACAAAATTTGATCAAGTCAGATTCGAACCACTCTGTGTGAGGAGCGCTCGGAGTCCCCGATTCGTCATAGACTTAAACTTCCAAAACCTCTTTATGATTCTCGGTCTGACCGATACCCTACTTTCGGTCCTACCGAGATCATTAAGTTGATCTAGGTTTTCGATCTCGGTGCAACCGATTTGAACCATTCGGTCACACCAAGTTGCAACAACTGTATATAGTTTTGCATCTCGGTGCCACCGAGTTGTTCCACTCGGTCACACCGACAGGGTCGGGCTATATATAGTCACGGGCAAAAATTTGGAAATTTCTCCGAACCCCTTCGCCCGCGCGATAGCCTGCTCTGCCAACTTGGTCTCCGGATCGTCTCCTCGCTGCCAGCCGCCTCCAGTCGCTGGTCTCCGTCGCCGTCAACGGAAAATCAACCCCGCCGTTGCCGCCGTAGCGAGTCTTCGCCGAACTAGGGTATGGACTCGATCTTTGTGCTATTCCCCAATCCGATTCTTAGCACATTGTGATCATCATGATTCTTGCCACGTTTGTTAAACTTCTATCCAGTCAATGAACTCGTAGATTAGGTTTAATTCGAAAATTTTAGGTTAGGTTTCCGCCGAAACCATCTCGGACCCACCGAGTTGAAAAACTCGGTCCCACCGATTTGGCTTATGCCATTGCACAAGTGAGACTCGGTCTGACCGAGAATTACTTATCGGTGTGACCGATTTTGGAACTCTGTGAAATCCTAGCAGTCTCGGTGCCACCGAACTGTGACTCGGTCTGACCGAGTTCACTAGTTTAGGTGCCAAAACTGCTTCGGTATCACCGAGTTTAGAAATCGGTAGATCCGAGATGCTTTCAGTGGGAAACTAAAACTAAGTTTTTGAATTATTCTTTTGCAAAAATCTCTGCATTTTGTGATGCTTATCCACTCTATCTCATCTATAACCTATTCACAAGGTCAGCAGTCAGAGTTCGCATCATGTCAGACCAAAGTGATAGCCAGAACTTGTCAGAGCAGCAAGTGCAGATGAGTGAGGGCACTAGTCCCTCAAGTTCCTCAGATGATGGCAGGAGGAGCACCCCTAGCAATCTGCCTAAAGCTGCCACAAGACAGAGAAAGAAGAGAACCTCAGACTCAGAAGATGAGGATTATGTGGCAGAAGAGGAAGCAACTTCCAAGAGAGTTGAGCCAGCACAGGGCATAAAACCAGGGATGAAGATCAAAAGGCCAGCAGGCAGGCAGCCTATGTCAAAGGCCAGAGCTTCAACTGAGAAGCCCACTCCCATTGAGCCAGTTGCTGCTGAAGGCAAGAAGAGGAAAGAAAGGGTGAAGAAAACTGTAGCCAGAGTGCTTGGTAAGGCTTCCATCATGGAAGATGAGGAGGAAGAAGAAGAGGTAGCTGCACCAGCACCTAAGGCACCCAAGCTGATGGGTGATGCCATAAGAACAGGGGCAACCGCTTCCAAGGCCAAGCCAGCTCCAAAGCCAAAGCCAAAGAGGAACACAAGAAGCATCCCAGGTACTGAGAAGAACAAGGCCCCAGTGCCTGAAGCTGCAGAAGAAGAAGAAGAGAATGTTCTTAGAAAGCTCAAGCCCAAGATCCCAGACCACAACGATGCTCATCCTGTGGCTGAGGATATGAAACTCAGGAGAGATTCAGGGCTCCGGAAGTGGAGAGAAGCAGACCCGTATGCTTCAAGGAGAAGGACTGCAGTTGACTACAGGTTTCACACCAAGGAGCAGCAAGACTTTTATGAGACAGTGCTGCTAGACAAGAAGCCAATTGTCTGTGATATGAGATGAGTTGATTGGCAATACATCAAGGACAACAAAGAGTACTACCCTGGAGTGCAGGACAGCTTCAAGGCATGTGGAGTAGAGGACTTTGTTGGGCAGAAGCTCACAAAGTGGAACGAGGAACTCATCATGCAGTTCTACTCCACAGCCCATTTCTATCCAGATGGCAGGATTGTATGGATGTCAGAGGGTACGAGGTACAAGTCTACAGTTGCTGAATGGGCTCAGCTGATTAATGCCCCAGAAGAGCATGACGATGACTTGGACATTTATGCCAAGAAGAAGATGGACCACAACTCAATGTCAAACATGTACAAGGAGATTCCAAATGAAGCACTTGATACGTTCAAGTTTGGCTCAGTACACTATCTTCTGTCAGGGCTGCCAACCATCAACTGGATTCTTAGGCACACCCTATTGCCCAAGTCTGGAGATCACAAGATGATCAGGGGCCACGCGATCAACTTGCTTCATATCTTTGACGTGCCACAAAAATTCAAAGTCATGAGCCTTATGATTGAAACAATCAAGAGGACAACAGCAGACCAGAAGAGGAGCTGTGGATATGCCCCACAGATTCAGGAGCTCATCAACTCTAAGATGGGCATGGACATATACTTATTGGACAAGGAACACCTGCCCATCCGTCCAGACTTTGAAGATAATCAAGTGGTCATGACTGAGAATGAGCCATCATCTGCCCAAGCACAAGCCAAGAAGGAGAAGGCGAGGAAGGAGAAAGCTGCCAAGATGCCTACTCAAGAGGAGGCATCTGAATATTTCCTGAAAACCAAACAAGAGCAGCTTGGTTACTTGATTGCATCCACCCCGCGGATTGAGCAAGGACTATCCACCCTAACTCAGAACCAGGCAAGCTTAGAGAGGATCATGGAACAAAAGTTCTATGACTTGGATGTCAAAGTGACAGAGATTCAGACTGCAGTGGAGCAGCTCCAGGATGACATGCAGGAGAGGAGAGGCAAGAATACAACTGATGCCTTTGCCAGAGTGCCACGAGGTCCGAGGTCGTCTGCAGTGCCAGTTGCTGACCCCAGAGCCACCACGTCTGCACCAGCTACAGCCTCAGTTCCACGAACTCCAGCGTCCACTTCAGCCTCGACTCCGACCACGTCTATAGAAGGCTTCGTCCTTGGAGTGCTCCGGACTCCACCACCACCTGAAGATCAAGCCTGAGTGTCGACTTAGCACTATGCATTTTCTAGGAACTTTTTGGTAACTTGTTGCCAAAGGGGGAGAAAATGTATAGATCATAGGCTTCGAGAGAGAGTGTTGCTTTTATTCTCTCTTGTTTTATTTGGTGGTTTTTCGAACTTTGTTTGCTTTTGTGTGAGATACTATGTCATTGCTCGTGAGACATTGATGATCATGTGTTTGATCATAAGCTACACTTAATGTTTGCTTAATATTATCATCTTATCTATCTTATGTGATCATTCACTATTCTTGGTGATGAGTGCATGTATTTCATTCTTATCATTTTAAGCGCTCCACCAAGATGTATGTGACATGGAAGAGTAACCCATGACTCTAACTCTTTGTGCATTTGCAGTCCAAAGCAAATTTTAAATATGCACAAATTTAGGGGGAGCTCTTACTTGTCACATACTTCTCAAAGTGACGATATATTTCATGCTTATTATCATTTGTCGAAGCTTTGATCTATATGTTGTCATCAATTACCAAAAAGGGAGAGATTGAAAGTGCAACTATCCCTAGGTGGTTTTGGTAATTCATAACAACATATAGCTCATTGAGCTAATGCTATTCCAAGATGACTATTTCAGGAAAGCTCAATGTTTGGCATGGCATGGATGTGAAAGTGGAACCCTCAAAATGCTAAGGACAAAGGATTGGCTCAAGCTCAAAAGCTCAAGACTCTTCATTTTATATTTTAGTGATCCAAGATCACATTGAGTCTTTAGGAAAAGCCAATACTATCAAGGAGGGATGAGGTGTTGCTTAATGAGCCTCTTGCTTCATGTGCTTAGTGATATGCTCCAAAACCCTCAACTACTTTCCCATATCCACATATGACCTAAACCCTAAGCCAAACTCGGTCCTAACGATTCTTTCTATCCGGCGCCACCGAGTTTCACTTGTCATAAGCCACTGCCAAACCCTAGCAATTTGGTTCTACCGATAGGGATCTCAGTCTCACCGAGATGGGATTGCAAACTCTCTATTTCCCTTTCGTAACTTTTCGGTCTCACCGAAAGAGCAAATCAGTCCCACCGAGATTGCAGTGTAAACTCTTTGTTTCCTTTTTGTAACTTTTCGGTCTCACCGAAAGAGCAAATCGGTCCCACCGAGTTTACCTGACCAACTCTCTGGTTAGCTTATTACCAAACTCGGTCTCACCGAGTTTGTGTAATCGGTCTCACCGAGATTACGTTATGCCAAAACCCTAACCATATCGGTCCTACCGAGTTGCATGTCAGTCCCACCGAAAATCTCTAACGGTCACTAGGTTTACCTTTTCGGTCCGACCGAGTTTGTTGATTCGGTCCCACCGAGATTGGGAAACTATGTGTAACAGTTGGATTTTGTGTGGAGGCTATATATACCCCTCCACCTCCTCTTCATTCATGGGGAGAGCCATCAGAACACATACACAATTCCAACTCATATGTTCTGAGAGAGAACCACCTACTCATGTGTTGAGACCAAGATATTCCATTCCTACCATATGAATCTTGATCTCTAGCCTTCCCCAAGTTGCTTTCCACTCAAATCTTCTTTCCACAAAATCCAAATCCTATGAGAGAGAGTTGAGTGTTGGGGAGACTATCATTTGAAGCACAAGAGCAAGGAGTTCATCATCAACACACAATTTATTACTTCTTGGAGAGTGGTGTCTCCTAGATTGGCTAGGTGTCACTTGGGAGCCTCCGACAAGATTGTGGAGTTGAACCAAGGAGTTTGTAAGGGCAAGGAGATCGCCTACTTCGTGAAGATCTACCGCTAGTGAGGCAAGTCCTTCGTGGGCGATGGCCATGGTGGGATAGACAAGGTTGCTTCTTCGTGGACCCTTCGTGGGTGGTTGCTTCTTCGTGGACCCTTTGTGGGTGGAATCCTCCGTGGACTCGCGCAACCATTACCCTTCGTGGGTGGAGCCCTCCGTGGACTCGCGCAACCGTTACCCTTCGTGGGTTGAAGTCTCCATCAACGTGGATGTAGGATAGCACCACCTATCCGAACCACGGGAAAGACATCCGTGTCTCCAATTGCGTTTGAATTCTCCAAACCCTTCCCTTTACATTCTTGCAAGTTGCATGCTTTACTTTCCGTTGCCAATATACTCTTTGCATGCTTGCTTGAATTATGTGATGATTGCTTGACTTGTCCTACAATAGCTAAAATCTGCCAAGAACTAAAATTGGGAAAAGGTTAAGTTTTTATTTGGTCAAGTAGTCTAATCACCCCCCTCTAGACATACTTTCGATCCTATAGTGTGCCTCCATCCGACCAATAGAACGCTGATGCGTGGCTCCAAGCGGCCAAAAGAACGCCAAAACATGGCGAATAACCAAGAGACCACGTCGTTAATGGGTGTCAGATCTGGAACCCGCCCCTGATAGCTTAATGAAGATCCATTATGGTGGTTGTCACGTGCTAGTTACCATTGACGAAACACTTCTATGATGCTTCATTTTCTATCATGGAAGTGTTGGGGATCGTAGCAGAAATTTAAAATTTTCTACGCATCACCAAGATCAATCTATGGAGTAATCTAGCAACGAGGGGAAGGGGAGTGCATCTACATACCCTAGTAGATCGCTAAGCGGAAGCGTTGCAAGAACGCGGATGAAGGAGTCGTACTCGCAGTGATTCAGATCGCGGTTGATTCCGATCTAAGCGCCGAACAACGGCGCCTCCGCGTTCAACACATGTGCAGTCCGGTGACGTCTCCCACACCTTGATCCGGCAAGGGGAGAAGGAAAGGTTGGGGAAGACTCCGTCCAGTAGCAGCACGACGGCGTGGTGGTGGTGGAGGAGCGCAGAACTCCAGCAGGGCTTCGCCAAGCACTATGAGAGACGAGGAGGGAGAGAGGTAGGGCTGCGCCAAGAGGAAATGATCTCATGTGTCTTGTAGCCCCCAATACCTCAAGTATATATAGGGGAAGGGGAGGGGCTGCGCCCCCATCTAGGGTTCCCTCCCTAGGGGTGGCGGCAGCCCCAAAACCCATCTAGGCTGGCGGCCAAGGGGGGATAGATGGGGGCGCACCTAGGGTGGGCCTTAAGGCCCATCTGGACCTAGGGTTTGCCCCCTCCCACTCTCCCTTGCGCCTTGGGCCTTGGTGGGGGGGGGGGGGCGCACCAGCCCACCTGCGGCTGGTCCCCTCCCACACTTGGCCCACGCAGCCTTCTAGGGCTGGTGGCCCCACCTGGTGGACCCCCGGGACCCTCCCGGTGGTCCCGGTACGTTACCGATAGCACCCAAAACTTTTCCGGTGACCAAAACTGGACTTCCCATATATAAATCTGTACCTCCGGACCATTCCAGAACTCCTCGTGACGTCCAGGATCTCATCCAGGACTCCGAACAACATTCGGTAACCGCGTACATACTTTCCCTATAACCCTAGCATCATCGAACCTTAAGTGTGTAGACCCTACGGGCTCGGGAGTCATGCAGACATGTCCGAGACAACTCTCCGGTCAATAACCAATAGCGGGATCTGGATACCCATGTTGGCTCCCACATGCTCCATGATGATCTCATCGGATGAACCACGATGTCAAGGATTCAATCAATCCCATATACAATTCCCTTTGTCTATTGGTACGATACTTGCCCGAGATTCGATCGTCGGTATCCCGATACCTTGTTCAATCTCGTTACCGGCAAGTCTCTTTACTCGTTCTATAACACATAATCCCGTGATCAACTCCTTGGTCACATTGTGCACATTATGATGATGTCCTACCGAGTGGGCCCAGAGATACCTCTCCGTTACACGGAGTGACAAATCCCAGTCTCGATTCGTGCCAACCCAACAGACACTTTCGGAGATACCCGTAGTGCACCTTTATAGCCACCCAGTTACGTTGTGATGTTTGGCACACCCAAAGCACTCCTACGGTATCCGGGAGTTGCACAATCTCATGGTCTAAGGAAATGATACTTGACATTAGAAAAGCTTTAGCATACGAACTACACGATCTTGTGCTAGGCTTAGGATTGGGTCTTGTCCATCACATCATTCTCCTAATGATGTGATCCCGTTATCAACGACATCCAATGTCCATGGTCAGGAAACCGTAACCATCTATTGATCAACGAGCTAGTCAACTAGAGGCTTACTAGGGACATGGTGTTGTCTATGTATCCACACATGTATCTGAGTTTCCTATCAATACAATTCTAGCATGGATAATAAACGATTATCATGAACAATGAAATATAATAATAACTAATTTATTATTACCTCTAGGGAATATTTCCAACAGTCTCCCACTTGCACTAGAGTCAATAATCTAGTTCACATCGCCATGTGATTAACACTCACAGGTCACATCGTCATGTGACCAACATCCAAAGAGTTTACTAGACTCAATAATCTAGTTCACATCACTATGTGATTAACACTCAATGAGTTCTGGGTTTGATCATGTTATGCTTGTGAGAGAGGTTGTAGTCAACGGGTCTGCAATATTCAGATCCCTATGTATTTCGCAAAACTTTATGTCATATCGTAGATGCTGCTACCACGTTCCACTTGGAGCTATTCCAAATTGTTGCTCCATTATACGTATCCGGTATCTCTACTCAGAGCTATCCGGATAGGTGTTAAGCTTGCATCAACGTAACTCTTTACGTCGAACTCTTTATCACCTCCATAACCGAGAAACATTTCCTTATTCCTCTAAGGATAATTTTGACCGCTATCTGGTGATCCACTCCTAGATCACCTTTGTACCCTCTTGCCAGACATGTGGCAAGGCACACATCAGGTGCGGTACTCAGCATGGCATACCGTATAGAGCCTATGACAAAAGCATAGGGGACGACCTTCGTCCTTCCTCTTTCTTCTGCCGTGGTCAAGCTTTGAGTCTTACTCAACTTCACACCTTACAACTCAGGTAAGAACCCCTTCTTTGACTGATCTATTTTGAACTCCTTCAAAAACATGTTAAGGTGTGCGTTCTTTGAAAGTATCATCAGGCGTCTTGATCTATTTCTATAGATCTTGATGCCCAATATGTAAGCAGCTTTATCCAGGTCTTCCTTTGAAAATCACTCTTCAAACAACCGTTTATGCTTTCCAGAAATTCTACATTATTTCGAATCAACAATATGTCATCCACATATACTTATCAGAAATGTTGTAGTGCTCCCACTCACTTTCTTGTAAATACAAGTTTCTAGCAAACATTGTATAAACCTAAAAGCTTTGATCACTCCATCAAAGCATATATTCCGACTCCGAGATGCTTGCTCTAGTCCATAGAAGGATTGCTGGAGCCAGCATACCTTTTAGCATCCTTAGGATCGACAAAACCTTTTATTGTATCACATACAACTTTTTCTTACGAAAACTGGTAAGAAAACTTGTTTTGACATCCATCTGTCAGATTTCATAATCGAAAAATACAGCTAATGCTAACATGATTCCGACGGACTTAAGCATCGCTACGGGTGAGAAATTCTCATCGTAGTCAACTCCTTGAACTTGTGAAAAGACTCTTTCCCACAAGTCGAGCTTCATAGACGGTAACATTACCACCCACGTCCGTCTTCTTCTTAAAGATCCATTTATCTCAATGGCTCGCCGACCATCGGGCAAGTCCACCAAAGTCCATACTTTGTTCTGATACATGGATCCTATCTCGGATTTCATGGCTTCTAACCATTTGTCGGAATACGGGCCCACCATCGCTTCTCCATAGCTCGTAGGTTCATTGTTGTCTAACAACATGATATCTAAGACAGGATTACCGTACCACTCAGGAGTAGTACATATCCTTGTCGACCTACGAGGTTCGATAGCAACTTGATCCGAAGCTTCATGATCACTATCATTAACTTCCTATTCAACAGACGTAGGCGCCACAGAAAACATCTTTCTATGTTGCATCACTCTCTGGTTGAAGTAAAGGTTCGACAACCTCATCAAGTTCTATCTTCCTCCCACTCAATTCTTTCGAGAGAAACTCCTTCTCGACAAAGGACCCGTTCTTAGCGACAAACAATTTGCCCTCGGATCTGAGATAGAAGGTATACCCAACTGTCACCTTTGGGTGTCCTATGAAGATGTGTTTGTCCACTTTCGGGTTCGAGCTTCTCCGACTGAAGCCTTAAGCATCGCAGCCCCAAACATTAAGAAACGACAATTTTTGGTTTCTTGCCAAACCATATTCATACGACATCGTCTCAATGGATTTAGAGGGTGTCCTATCTAAAGTGAATGCAGCTGTCTCTAACGCATATCCTCAAAATGAAAATGGTAGATCGGTAAGAGACATCATAGATCGCACCATATCTCATAAGGTTCGATTACGACATCCGAACACACCATTAACCTGTGGTGTTCCAGGTGGCTTCAACTGTGAAACAATTCCACAATGTCTTAAGTGATTGCCAAACTCATAACTCAGAAATTCTCACCGATCAGATCGTAGGAATTTGATTTTCTTGTTATGATGGTTCTTAACTTCACTCTGAAACCGCTTGAACTTTTCAAATGTTTCAGACTTGTGCTTCATTAAGTAAATATACCTATATCTACTCAAATCGCCAGTGAAGATGAGAAAATAGCGATATCCACCGCACGCTTCAATTCTCATTGGATCACATGCATCAGCATGTATGATTTCCAACAAGTCACTTGCCCGTTTCATTGTACCTGAAAACGGGGTCTTAGTCATCCTGCCCATGAGGCATGGCTCGCATGTCTCAAGCAATTCAAAATCAAGTGACTCCAAACATCCATCGACACGGAGTTTCTTCATGCATCTTATGCCAATATGACCTAAGCGGCAGTGCCACAAGAAAGTGGTACTATCTATATCTTTTGGCGTCAACATGTGTATTACCACGACCGAGATTCACTGAACCATTCACATAGGGTGCATGACCATGAAAGGTATTATTCATGTAAACAGAATAACCATTATTCTCTAACTTAAATGAATAACCGTATTGCAATGAGCATGATCTAATCATATCCATGCTCAACATAGACACCTGATAACATTTATCTAGGTTCAACACTAATCCCGAAGGCAGATGGAGTGTGCGATGGTGATCTCATCAACTTTGGAAACACTTCCAACACACATCGTCACCTCACCCTTAGCCAGTCTCCGTTTAGTCCGTAGCTTTTGGTTCAAGTCACCAATAATAGCAACTGAACCGGTATCCAATACCCAGGTGCTACCAGGAGTACTAGTGAGGTACACATTAATAACATGTATATACTTTGTTGAAGTTGCCAGCCTTCTTATCTACCAAGCATTTGGGGTAATTCCGCTACCAGTGACCGTTTCCCTTACAATAGAAGTACTTAGTCTCGGGTTTGGGTTCAACCTTGGGTTCCTTCACTGGAGCGGCAACTGGTTTGCCATCCATGAAGTTTCCCTTCTAGCCCTTGCCCTTCTTGAAACCAGTGGTCTTGTTAAACCATCAACACTTGATGCTCCTTCTTGATTTCTACCTTTTGCGGTCTTAAGCACAGCAAACAGCTCCGGGATCAACTCCATCCCTTGCATGTCATAGTTCATCATGAAGATCTAGTAGCTTAGTGATAGTGGCTAGAGAACTCTATCAATCACTATCTTATCTGGAAGTTTAACTCCCACTTGATTTAAGTGATTGTAGCACCCAGACATTCTGAGCACATGCTCACTAGCTGAGCTATTCTCCTCCATCTTGTTGGCAAAAGAACTTGTCAGAGGTCTCATACCTCTCAACACGGGCATGAGCCTGAAATCCCAATTTCAGCTCTTGGAACATCTCATATGTCTTATGGCGTTCAAAACGTCATTGGAATCCCGATTCTAAGCCGTAAAGTATGGTGCACTAAACTATCAAGTAGTCATCAGGATGTGTCTGTCAGGTGTTCACAACATCAACAAACGACGTTGTAGGGGTTTGCACATTGAGCGGTGCATCAAAGACGTAAGCCTTCTGTGTAGCAGTGAGGACACTCCTCGGACTATGGACCCAGTCCGCATCATTGCTTACAATATCTTTCAACTTGGTCTTTCTCTAGGAACGTATTGAAACAGGGAGCTACAATGTGAGCTATTTATCTACAACATATTTGCAAAGACAATTTAGACTATGTTCATGATAATTAAGTTCATATAATCAAATTATTTAATTAACTCCCACTCAGATAGACATCCCTCTAGTCATCTAAGTGAAACATGATCCGAGTCAACTAGGCTGTGTCCGATCATCATGTGAGACGGACTAGTGAACATCGGTGAACATCTTCATGTTGATCGTATCTTCTATATGACTCATGCTCGACCTTTCGGTCTTCCGTGTTCTGAGGCCATGTCTGTACATGCTAGGCTCGTCAAGTCAACCTAAGTGTATTGCGTGTGTAAATCTGGCTTACACCCGTTGTATTCGAACGTTAGAATTTATCACACCCGATCATCACGTGGTGCTTCGAAACAACGAACCTTCGCAACGGTGCACAGTTAGGGGGAACACTTTCTTGAAATTATTACGAGGGATCATCTTATTTAAGCTACCGTCGTTCTAAGCAAATAAGTTGTAAAACATGATAAACATCACATGCAATCAAATAGTGACATGATATGGCCAATATCATTTGCTCCTTTTGATCTCCATCTTCGGGGCTCCATGATCATCGTTGTCACCGACATGACACCATGATCTCCATCATCGTGTCTTCTTGAAGTTTTCTCGTCATCTATTACTTCTACTACTATGGCTAACGCTTTAGCAATAAAGTAAAGTAATTACATGACGTTTATGTTGACACGCAGGTCATAAATAAATTAAGACAACTCCTATGGCTCCTGCCGGTTGTCATACTTATCGACATGCAAGTCGTGATTCCTATTACAAGAACATGATCAATCTCATACATCACATATATCATTCATCACATCCTTTTGGCCATATCACATCACACGGCACATGCTGCAAAAACAAGTTAGACGCCCTCTAATTGTTGTTGCAATTTTTTACGTGGCTACTATAGGTTTCTAGCAAGAACGTTTCTTACCTACGCCAAAACCACAACACTACTAGGAAAAGGGCTATAGATGATATGGCCACTAATGGCGCACCAGACATGTGGTGCGCCATTAGTATATACTAATGGCGCACCATGTGTAGGTGCGCCATTAGCGTCCAAATACTAATGGTGCACCACATCCATGGTGCGCCATTAGTAACAAAAAAAAATTTCATTTTTTTCAAAAGTAGTAATGGCGAACCAGTGGATAGTTCGCCATTACTAGTTAAACTAGTAATGGCGCACCACATCCACGGTGCGCCACTAGTAATTTTTTTTCAAACTTTTTTTTAATTTTTTTTTCAAAACTAGTAATGGCGCACCAGTGGACAGGGCGCCATTACTAGTTAACTAGTAATGGCGCCCTGTCCACTGGTGCGCCATTACTAAGTTTTTTTCAAAAAAATATTCAGAATTTGTTTTTTTCAAAACTAGTAATGGTGCACCGTGGGTGTGGTGCGCTATTACTAGTTTAACTAGTAATGGCGCACCACTCCCACGGTGCGCCATTACTAACTTGGCCCAAAACTTCCAACGAATGCACCCCCCTCCCCCCTGTGGACCGCCTTTTCAGTTTAAAAAAAATAAAAAAAATTAATGGAAATGTCAAAAAAATAAAAGAAAATAAGTTTCCCATGTGATATGTGGTCTAGTTGTTGGGAAAATTTACAAATATGAATTTCGACTTTATTTGCAAAATCTCTCTGGAATTTGTAAAATGGGCATAACTTTTGCATACGAACTCGGATTAAAAAGTTTTCTATATGAAAAATCATCTACTCGAAAAGTTACATCCAAATTTAACGGGGAAAACCCCGTTAAACATTTTCAAAATCCCCAAAAACCTAACAGAAAAAAGTTACGGGGCTTTTAAGATCCGGAGGCAAAAAAATTCAAACTTACTAGTGGCGCACTGTATGCTAGGTGCGCCACTAGTAACAGAAAAAAATTGGTTTCGAAAAAAATTGAATTATTTTTCAAAATATGATACGTAATATGACCGGGAAGTTTGAAATATTTTTTCAAAATTTCATCATACTCATGAACTAAGTCCTAGACATCAGCAAGGTTTAATAGGATTGATATGGTAGATATATCAACAAGTGCCTATGAAGTGAGGTGGTGTTGGGGTTGGATAGAACTACGAAGTTAAGCGTGCTCAGGTTGGAGTAGTGTGAGGATGGGTGACCTTCTGGGAAGTTTGACCACAAATTGTGATTTTACCTAAGATTAAGCATATTGACTTGAGATTAAGCCATGGTGACCCGAGATTAAGAAAAAAATAAAAAAAAATTGAATTTTTCTAAAATAATTTTAAAAAAAAAGTTTAGTTTTTTTGAAAAAATTGCTACTAATGGCGCACTCCTGCATGGTGTGCCATTAGTATACCAGATACTAATGGCGCACCGTGGGCTATACTAATGGCGCACCTGTGGTGCTAGTGGCGCACCTGTAGTGCGCCATTAGTAGCGAAAATAGGTGCGCCACTACAGCCCTTTTTCTAGTAGTGCAACGTGATATGCCAATTTCTATTTACCCTTCGTAAGGACCATTTTCATCGAATCCGATCCGACTAAGGTGGGAGAGACAGACACCCGCTAGCCACCTTATGCAACTAGTGCATGTCAGTCGGTGGAACCTGTCTCACGTAAGAGTACGTGTAAGGTCGGTCCGGGCCGCTTCATCCCACGATGCCGCCGAATCAAGATAAGACTAGTAACGACAAGTAAATTGACAAAATCGACGCCCACAACAACTTGTGTTCTACTCGTGCATAGAAACTACGCATAGACCTAGCTCATGATGCCGCTATTGGGGATCGTAGCAGAAATTTAAAATTTTCTACGCATCACCAAGATCAATCTATGGAGTAATCTAGCAATGAGGGGAAGGGGAGTGCATCTACATACCCTAGTAGATCGCTAAGCGGAAGCATTGCAAGAACGCGGATGAAGGAGTCGTACTCGCAGCGATTCATATCGCGGTTGATTCCGATCTAAGCGCCGAACAACGGCGCCTCCGCATTCAGCACACGTGCAGCCCGGTGATGTCTCCCACGCCTTGATCCAGCAAGGGGAGAAGGAGAGATTGGGAAAGACTCCTTACAGCAGCAACACGATGGCATGGTGGTGGTGGAGGAGCGTGGAACTTCAGCAGGGCTTCGCCAATCACTACGAGAGACGAGGAGGGAGAGAGGTAGGGCTGCGCCAAGAGGGAGATGATCTCGTGTGTCTTGCAGCCCCCAATACCTCAAGTATATATAGGGAAGGGGAGGGGCTGCACACCCATCTAGGGTTCCCTCCCTAGGGGTGGTGGAAGCCCCAAAACCCATCTAGGGAGGCGGCCAAGGGGGGAGAGAGGGGGCACACCTAGGGTGGGCCTTAAGGCCCATCTGGACCTAGGGTTTGCCCCCTCCCACTCTCCCTTGCGCCTTGGGCCTTGGTGGGGGGGGGGGCGCACCAGCCACCTGGGGCTGGTCCCCTCCCATGCTTGGCACACGCAGCCTTCTAGGGCTGGTGGCCCCACTTGGTGGATCCCCGGGACCCTCCCGGTGGTCCCGGTACGTTACCGGTAGCAGCCGAAACTTTTCTGGTGACCAAAACAGGACTTCTCATATATAAATCTTTACCTCCGGACCATTCCGGAACTCCTCGTGACGTCCGGGATCTCATCCGGGACTCCGAACAACATTCGGTGTAACGCCCCAAGACCGGAGCTTCAGATGTCTTCCAGGGTTTCCAAGATTTCGTTGTGTGATTTGTTTCGTCTGTTGCATTCATCTTTGCATCATGTGCATTGCATCATGTCATCATGCCATCATGTCATTTCTTTTCTTAACTCAACTAAATAAACCGTATGGATCTTTGATCCATTTAAACCGAGGGAATTCACATGGTGATTCTCTTTACAACATATCCTCTCGATATTTAGAGAGCTATAGTAATTATTCCATTTATTTGGAATTAACCATAACACACTTGCAAATATCCCATGCCTTTATTATCTCAATTCTTGGTCTCCAAACTTTGCCCATAAATTCTTTCGTCATTTTCCGGAGCTCCAACAAAAATCCGAACATTTTTGGACCTTCCTAACCCTCACTTCCTATTCACACCATTTGATTTTAAATCAAATGAGTTTGAATTTAAAACTTTAAAAAATGCCCACTCCGTTTTTTCTTGGAACATGCGCATTTTTGCGAGTCCGCGAAATTTATTCCCGTGCCCAAATTCTTCCTACTACCTTCTCTTCTCTCTTTTCCTTTCTCTTATTTTTTCTCTGTTTTTGTTAAGGGAAGAATTAAGAAGGAGAGAGGAGCCTAGCCAGGCATCTGACCACTTGGGCCTCCTAGCAGAAGCCCGCCTAAGGTCCAGCCGCCGGCCTCTCTAGGGCAGCTCCTCCCTCTCTACTAGGCCGGCCCAAGGCCAAAGCCCACCTATTCCTAACCTAACCCTCCCCCTGGCCCGATCCCCATCTCTCTCGTCTCCCTGCTCGTGCCGCCAAAGACCAGCATCGCCCGATCCCATCTCCCTCTCCCTCGTTCTCCCTGTGCCGCCACACAGACGCATCATACCAGGGATCCCGATCCCATCTCCTCCCCACACGCGTTGCTCTCCTCTCCCCTGCAGCCTCTCTCTCGGGCCATGGCACTCGCGCCCCATCTTGCTCCAGGGAAAGAAACTCCACCGCATGCCTCCTTCCTCGCGCCCGTCCAGTAGGCCCCCGTGTCGCCGCCTCGCTGCCGCCTCCCCATCTCCGATGAGCGCCGCCCTCTACTTCCTCTACGGCGACCAGGAGTCCGCTGCATCGCCAAGAGGCCACCGCATCGCCGGGGACGCCAAGCGCCGCCCTCCTTCCTCTTCTACGCCAGCGCCGTCCATCCTCATCGCCCCGTTGCATCGTCTGCTTCCTCGTCAAGGCCATGGATGCCTGCAGCCGCCGCCGTCCTGCTGCCTTTCAGCTCCGAATCAGGCTGACCTCACCCTGCTCTGCGGCCTCCCCGTCGTCTTCCTCGAGTAGGAGCTCATGCCTGAGCCCCTCCACTCCTTCCAGCGGGGCCCCGTACCTCGACGCCGCCACCACGTCCTCGCCACCACGCCGGAGCAAGCCAACAGGTCCCTGCCACTCCGTTCGGAGTTCGCCGGAACCAGGAGCTCGACCTCGAGCCTCTCCACGCGCGTCCGGCACCCCTGCTTCCTCCCATGTCGCCCCTGCCTCGTTGCCTGCTTGCCTCTGTGCCCCTCCATGGAACCCAAGCATCGCCACCGTGCGCTGCATGCCACTGAAGCTCTCGCCGCCGTCGTGCACAACCTCTGGCCCCTCTTGTCGTTGTCAAGACCCTCCAAATCAAGGAGTACCATGGCCGCCACCGAGACACTTGGATTCACCAAGATCGGCAAGTACCACGACTTACGGCACACGAACGACCACCGCTCCGAACACCAAGTACCAGGACGTTGAGGACCCGCCAAGTTCATCTACGAACCGTCTCGACTACACACCCGGAGTGCGTTGAGTACCTCTACGGAAGACCCGAACGTCTATGAACCGTGTACGGTGACCGTTGCCAAGGACCGTCGAGTGAACGTCTACCCACACCGTGTTTTTTTGACCAAGTTCGATGACGACCTTCGAAGAACTCGGATTCACCAAGTTCCACTACCGTCGCCTTCGGAAACGTCGGATGCGTCAAGTACCTCTTTAAAACGAACGTGTACCACTACCGGCGAGGACCAATTGTACCACTACTTCTTCTAACATCGCGGAACGACTACATCCCTCGACGAACTCGAACCGTCTCGTTTGCACGCTTCGAAGGTATAATCGCCGAGACGACCTTCCGAGAATGAATGCATGTTGTTTGAGATGCCCGTGCTTGCTCCGTGCCCGAATTGTCGGTGCATGTTGCCCCTCTTTTGCCTTATCACCGTTATCGACTCATGGGACACCCGGTATCCAGGAGTGCCCCACCATCTTTTGCATGCATCCGCGCACTTCTCCTTTGCATCGGTATCTCAATCGAGTTACTGGAACTGGAATGTTGCAGTGGCACCGTTTTCGTTATCGTCGCCGTGGCACCCCTTTTGTTTCCGCCACGATGTCAAATGCCTCATCTCTTATCCTGTCAACTTTTAATAAAACTTGCATAAAACTTGAACATGTCATCCGCATCATGTTAACAACTTTTGAATGTTTAAAATTGTTGTTTGCATTAATTTACTAATGCATATGGGGATTTACCGGATTTGTTGTTTGCTATATCCGGCCCCATTTAAATTGTTTAGATAGATAATCCCTTTATGTTTCACCTCTTGACATGCTTACCAACATTTAATATTGTGGGGTACATAAACAAGATCGAACTAAATAACTTGAATGTGGTGTTTCGTCAATGTGCAACGGAGTTGCATATTGAGCTCCACTTAATTTGTAGGGCTGTTTGTGCACTTTGCCATGCCATGCCTCATTAAACCGGACATGCATCATACTTGTTTGCGCATCGTGTCATGCTTATGTGGTGGTTGTTTACTATGTTGTTTGCTCCTTTCCGGTGTTGCTTCTTCGGGCTAGTTCCGATAACGTCGCGTTTGTGAGGAACCGTTCGACTACGTCCGTTTGTCTTCTTCAGGGACTTGTTCTTCTTCCTTGCGGGATTTCAGGCAAGATGACCATACCCTCGAAATCACTTCTATCTTTGCTTGCTAGTTGCTCGCTCTTTTGCTATGCCTATGCTGCGATACCTACCACTTGCTTATCATGCCTCCCATATTGTTGAACCAGGCCTCTAACTCACCTTGTCCTAGCAAACTGTTGTTTGGCTATGTTACCGCTTTGCTCAGCCCCTCTTATAGCGTTGTTAGTTGCAGGTAAAGATTGAAGCTTGTTCCTTGTTGGAACATGGAGATGTTGTTCCTTGTTGGAACATGTTTACTTGTTGGGATATCACAATATCTCTTATTTAATTAATGCATCTATATACTTGGTAAAGGGTGGAAGGCTCGGCCTTATGCCTAGTGTTTTGTTCCACTCTTGCCGCCCTAGTTTCCGTCATATCGGTGTTATGTTCCTGGATTTTGCGTTCCTTACGCGGTTGGGTTATAATGGGAACCCCTTGACAGTTCGCTTTGAATAAAACTCCTCCAGCAAGGCCCAACATTGGTTTTACCATTTGCCACCTAGCCTTTTTTTCCCTTGGGTTAGGCCAGCCCAAGGGTCATCTTTATGTTAACCCCCCTGGGCCAGTGCTTGTCTAAGTGTTGGTCCAAACTAGAGCCCCTTGCAGCGCCACCTCGGGGAAACTCGAGGGCTGGTTTTAGTTGTATGGATTGCTTATCCGGTGTTGCCCTGAGAACGAGATATGTGCAGCTCCTATCGGGATGTCGGCGCATCGGGTGGTCTTGTTGGACTTGTTTTACCATTGTCGAGGATGTCTTGGAGTATCGGGATACCGAGTCTGATCGGAATGTCTCGGGAGGAGGTCTATTCCTTCGTTGACCGTGAGAGCTTGTGATGGGCTAAGTTGGGACACCCCTGCACAGATTTGAACTTTCGAAAGCCGTGCCCGCGGTTATGGGCAGATGGGAATTTGTTAACGTCCGGTTGTAGATAACTTGAACCTTAACTTAATTAAAATGAGTCAACCGCGTGTGTAACCGTGATGGTCTCTTTCGGCGGAGTCCGGGAAGTGAACACGGTGTTGGAGTTATGCTTGACATAGGTTGTTCTAGGATCACTTCTTGATCATACTTTTATCGACCGTGCTTTGCCTTCTCTTCTCGCTCTCTTTTGAGAACAGGTTAGCCACCATATATGCTAGTCGCTTGCTGCAGCTCCACCTCATACCTTTACCTTACCCATAAGCTTAAATAGTCTTGATCGCGAGGGTGCGAGATTGCTGAGTCCCCGTGGCTCACAGATACTTCCAAAAACCAGCTTGCAGGTGCCGATGAGACCGTGCAGTTGATGCAACCAAGCTCAGGAGGAGCTCGATGAAGATCTTGTCCTTTGTGGTGTTTCATTCTAGTTGATCGGTAGTGGAGCCCAGCTGGGGTTGATCGGGGACCTTGTCGCATTTGGGGTTCTTATTTTATTTTGGTTCCGTAGTCAGACCTTGATTGTATTTGGATGATGTAATGCTTTATTCTTGTAATTGTGTGAAGTGGCGATTGTAAGCCAACTATGTAACTTCTTCCCCTATTTTATTACATGGGTTGTGTGAAGATTACCTCACTTGCGACATTGCTTTCAATACGGTTATGCCTCTAAGTCGTGCTTCGACACGTGGGAGATATAGCCGCATCGAGGGCGTTACATTCGGTAACCGCGTACATACTTTCCCTATAACCCTAGCATCATCGAACCTTAAGTGTGTAGACCCTACGGGCTCGGGAGTCATGCAGACATGGCCGAGACAACTCTCCGGTCAATAACCAACAGCGGGATCTGGATACCCATGTTGGCTCCCACATGCTCCATGATGATCTCATCGGACGAACCACGATGTCAAGGATTCAATCAATCCCATATACAATTGAAGGAAATATGCCCTAGAGGCAATAATAAAGTTATTATTTATTTCCTTATAATCATGATAAAAGGTTTATTATTCATGCTAGAATTGTATTAACCGGAAACATAATACATGTGTGAATACATAGACAAACAAAGTGTCACTAGTATGCCTCTACTTGACTAGCTCGTTAATCAAAGATGGTTATGTTTCCTAACCATGAACAATGAGTTGTTATTTGATTAACGGGATCACATCATTAAGAGAATGATCTGATTGACATGACCCATTCCATTAGCTTAGCACCCGATCGTTTAGTATGTTGCTATTGCTTTCTTCATGACTTATACATGTTCCTGTAACTATGAGATTATGCAACTCCCGTTTACCGGAGGAACACTTTGGGTACTACCAAACGTCACAACGTAACTGGGTGATTATAAAGGAGTACTACAGGTGTCTCCAAAGGTACATGTTGGGTTGGCGTATTTCGAGATTAGGTTTTGTCACTCCGATTGTCGGAGAGGTATCTCTGGGCCCTCTCGGTAATGCACATCACATAAGCCTTGCAAGCATTGCAACTAATGAGTTAGTTGCGAGATGATGTATTACAGAACGAGTAAAGAGACTTGCCGGCAACGAGATTGAACTAGGTATGGGATACCGACGATCGAATCTCGGGCAAGTAACATACCGATGACAAAGGGAACAACGTATGTTGTTATGCGGTCTGACCGATAAAGATTTTCGTAGAATATGTAGGAGCCAATATGGGCATCCAGGTCCCGCTATTGGTTATTGTCCGGAGACATGTCTCGGTCATGTCTATATTGTTCTCGAACCTGTAGGGTCCGCACGCTTAAGGTTACGATGACAATAATATTATGAGTTTATGCATTTTGATGTACCGAAGGTTGTTCGGAGTCCTGGATGTGATCACGGACATGACGAGGAGTCTCGAAATGGTCGAGACATAAAGATTGATATATTGGAAGCCTATGTTTGGATATCGGAAGTGTTCCGGGTGAAATCGGGATTTTACCGGAGTACCGGGAAGGTTACCGGAACCCCCCGGGAGCTAAATGGGCCATGATGGGCCTTAGTGGAAAAGAGAAGAGGCAGCCCTACATGGGCTGCGCGCCTCCCCCTTCCCCTAGTCCTATTAGGACTAGGAGAGGTGGCCGGCCCCCTCTCTCTCTTTTCCCCCTCCGCGAATCCTATTCCAACTAGGATTGGGGGGGGGGGAATCCTACTCCCAGAGGGAGTAGGACTCTCCTGGCGCGCCACACCTTGGCCGGCCAGCCTCCCCCCTCTAGTCCTTTATATACTGAGGCAGAGGCACCCTAGAACACACAAGTTGATCCACGTGATCTATTCCTTAGCCGTGTGCGGTGCCCCCAGCCACCATAGTCCTCGATAATACTGTAGCGGAGTTTAGGCGAAGCCCTGCTGCTGTAGTGCATCAAGATCGTCACCACGCCGTCGTGCTGACGGAACTCTTCCCCGACACTTTGCTGGATCGGAGTCCGGGGATCGTCATCGAGCTGAACGTGTGCTCGAACTCGGAGGTGCCGTAGTTTCGGTGCTTGATCGGTTGGATCGTGAAGACGTACGACTACTTCCTCTACGTTGTGTCAATGCTTCCGCAGTCGGTCTACGTGGGTACGTAGACAACACTCTCCCCTCTCGTTGCTATGCATCACATGATCTTGCGTGTGCGTAGGAATTTTTTTGAAATTACTACGAAACCCAACAGTGGCATCCGAGCCTAGGTTATTTATGTTGATGTTATATGCACGAGTAGAACACAAGTGAGTTGTGGGCGATATAAGTCATACTGCCTACCAGCATGTCATACTTTGGTTCGGCGGCATTGTTGGACGAGACGACCCGGACCAACATTACGCGTACGCTTACGCGAGACCGGTTCCCCCGACGTGCTTTGCACATAGGTGGCTTGCGGGCGACTGTCTCTCCAACTTTAGTTGAACCAAGTATGGCTACGCCCGGTCCTTGCGAAGGTTAAAACGGAGTCTATTTGACAAACTATCGTTGTGGTTTTGATGCGTAGGTGAGATTGGTTCTTGCTTAAGCCCGTAGCAGCCACGTAAAACTTGCAACAACAAAGTAGAGGACGTCTAACTTGTTTTTGCAGGGCATGTTGTGATGTGATATGGTCAAGACATGATGCTGAATTTTATTGTATGAGATGATCATGTTTTGTAACCGAGTTATCGGCAACTGGCAGGAGCCTTATGGTTGTCGTTTTATTGTATGCAATGCAATCGTGATGTAACGCTTTACTTTATTACTAAGCGGTAGTGATAGTCGTAGAAGCACAAGCTTGGCGAGACGACAACGATGCTACGATGGAGATCAAGGTGTCACGCCGGTGACGATGGTGATCACGACGGTGCTTCGGAGATGGAGATCACAAGCACAAGATGATGATGGCCATATCATATCACTTATATTGATTGCATGTGATGTTTATCCTTTTATGCATCTTATCTTGCTTTGATTGACGGTAGCATTATAAGATGATCTCTCACTAAATTATCAAGAAGTGTTCTCCCTGAGTATGCACCGTTGCGAAAGTTCTTCGTGCTGAGACACCACGTGATGATCGGGTGTGATAGGTTCTACGTTCAAATACAACGGGTGCAAAACAGTTGCACACGCGGAATACTCAGGTTATACTTGACGAGCCAAGCATATACAGATATGGCCTCGGAACACGGAGACCGAAAGGTCGAGCGTGAATCATATAGTAGATATGATCAACATAACGATGTTCACCATTGAAAACTACTCCATCTCACGTGATGATCGGTTATGGTTTAGTTGATTTGGATCACGTAATCACTTAGAGGATTAGAGGGATGTCTATCTAAGTGGGAGTTCTTTAATTAATTTGATTAACTGAACTTAAATTTATCATGAAACTTAGTACCTGATTAGTATCTTGCTTGTTTATGTTTGATTGTAGATAGATGGCTCGTGCTGTTGTTCCGTTGAATTTTAATGCGTTCCTTGAGAAAGCAAAGTTGAAAGATGATGGTAGCAATTACACGGACTGGGTCCGTAACTTGAGGATTATCCTCATTGCTGCACAGAAGAATTACGTCCTGGAAGCACCGCTGGGTGCCAGGCCTGCTGCAGGAGCAACGCCGGATGTTATGAACGTCTGGCAGAGCAAAGCTGATGACTACTCGATAGTTCAGTGTGCCATGCTTTACGGCTTAGAATCGGGACTTCAACGACGTTTTGAACGTCATGGAGCATATGAGATGTTCCAGGAGTTGAAGTTAATATTTCAAGCAAATGCCCGGATTGAGAGATATGAAGTCTCCAATAAGTTCTATAGCTGCAAGATGGAGGAGAACAGTTCTGTCAGTGAGCATATACTCAAAATGTCTGGGTATAATAATCACTTGATTCAATTGGGAGTTAATCTTCCAGATGATTGCGTCATTGACAGAATTCTTCAATCACTGCCACCAAGCTACAAGAGCTTCGTGATGAACTATAATATGCAAGGGATGAACAAGACTATTCCCGAGCTCTTCGCGATGCTGAAAGCTGCGGAGGTAGAAATCAAGAAGGAGCATCAAGTGTTGATGGTCAACAAGACCACTAGTTTCAAGAAAAAGGGCAAAGGGAAGAAGAAGGGGAACTTCAAAAAGAACGGCAAGCAAGTTGCTACTCAAGAGAAGAAACCCAAACCTGGACCTAAGCCTGAAACTGAGTGCTTCTATTGCAAGCAGACTGGTCACTGGAAGCGGAACTGCCCCAAGTATTTGGCGGATAAGAAGGATGGCAAGGTGAACAAAGGTATATGTGATATACATGTTATTGATGTGTACCTTACTAATGCTCGCAGTAGCACCTGGGTATTTGATACTGGTTCTGTTGCTAATATTTGCAACTCGAAACAGGGACTACGGATCAAGCGAAGATTGGTTAAGGACGAGGTGACGATGCGCGTGGGAAACGGTTCCAAAGTCGATGTGATCGCAGTCGGCACGCTACCTCTACATCTACCTTCGGGATTAGTATTAGACCTAAATAATTGTTATTTGGTGCCAGCGTTAAGCATGAACATTATATCTGGATCTTGTTTGATGCGAGACGGTTATTCATTTAAATCAGAGAATAATGGTTGTTCTATTTATATGAGTAATATCTTTTATGGTCATGCACCCTTGAAGAGTGGTCTATTCTTGTTGAATCTCGATAGTAGTAACACACATATTCATAATGTTGAAGCCAAAAGATGCAGAGTTGATAATGAGAGTGCAACTTATTTGTGGCACTGCCGTTTAGGTCATATCGGTGTAAAGCGCATGAAGAAACTCCATTCTGATGGACTTTTGGAACCACTTGATTATGAATCACTTGGTACTTGCGAACCGTGCCTCATGGGCAAGATGACCAAAACACCGTTCTCCGGTACTATGGAGAGAGCAACAGATTTGTTGGAAATCATACATACAGATGTATGTGGTCCGATGAATATTGAGGCTCGTGGCGGATATCGTTATTTTCTCACCTTCACAGATGATTTAAGCAGATATGGGTATATCTACTTAATGAAACATAAGTCTGAAACATTTGAAAAGTTCAAGGAATTTCAGAGTGAAGTTGAAAATCATCGTAACAAGAAAATAAAGTTTCTACGATCTGATCGTGGAGGAGAATATTTGAGTTACGAGTTTGGTGTACATTTGAAAAATTGTGGAATAGTTTCGCAACTCACGCCACCCGGAACACCTCAGCGTAATGGTGTGTCCGAACGTCGTAATCGTACTTTACTAGATATGGTGCGATCTATGATGTCTCTTACTGATTTACCGCTATCGTTTTGGGGATACGCTCTAGAGACGGCCGCATTCACGTTAAATAGGGCACCATCAAAATCCGTTGAGACGACGCCTTATGAACTGTGGTTTGGCAAGAAACCAAAGTTGTCGTTTCTGAAAGTTTGGGGCTGCGATGCTTATGTGAAAAAGCTTCAACCTGATAAGCTCGAACCCAAATCGGAGAAATGTGTCTTCATAGGATATCCAAAGGAAACTATTGGATACACCTTCTATCACAGATCCGAAGGCAAGACTTTTGTTGCTAAATTCGGAAACTTTCTAGAGAAGGAGTTTCTCTCGAAAGAAGTGAGTGGGAGGAAAGTAGAACTTGACGAGGTAACTGTACCTGCTCCCTTATTGGAAAGTAGTACATCACAGAAAACTGTTTCAGTGACACCTACACCAGTTAGTGAGGAAGCTAATGATAATGATCATGAAACTTCAGATCAAGATACTACTGAACCTCGTAGATCAACCAGAGTGAGATCCGCGCCAGAGTGGTACGGTAATCCTGTTCTGGAAGTCATGCTACTAGATCATGATGAACCTACGAACTATGAAGAAGCAATGGTAAGCCCAGATTCCGCAAAATGGCTTGAAGCCATGAAATCTGAGATGGGATCCATGTATGAGAACAAAGTATGGACTTTGGTTGACTTGCCCGATGATCGGCAAGCAATTGAGAATAAATGGATCTTCAAGAAGAAGACTGACGCTGACGGTAATATTACTGTCTACAAAGCTCGACTTGTCGCAAAAGGTTTTCGGCAAGTTCAAGGGGTTGACTACGATGAGACCTTCTCACCTGTAGCGATGCTTAAGTCTGTCCGAATCATGTTAGCAATTGCCGCATTTTATGATTATGAAATTTGGCAGATGGATGTCAAAACTGCATTCCTGAATGGATTTCTGGAAGAAGAGTTGTATATGATGCAACCAGAAGGTTTTGTCGATCCAAAGGGAGCTAACAAAGTGTGCAAGCTCCAGCGATCCATTTATGGACTGGTGCAAGCCTCTCGGAGTTGGAATAAACGCTTTGATAGTGTGATCAAAGCATTTGGTTTTATACAGACTTTCGGAGAAGCCTGTATTTACAAGAAAGTGAGTGGGAGCTCTGTAGCATTTCTGATATTATATGTGGATGACATATTATTAATTGGAAATGATATAGAATTTCTGGATAGCATAAAGGGATACTTGAATAAGAGTTTTTCAATGAAAGACCTCGGTGAAGCTGCTTACATATTAGGCATTAAAGATCTATAGAGATAGATCAAGACGCTTAATTGGACTTTCACAAACTACATACCTTGACAAAATTTTGAAGAAGTTCAAAATGGATCAAGCAAAGAAAGGATTCTTGCCTGTGCTACAAGGTGTGAAATTGAGTAAGACTCAATGCCCGACCACTGCAGAAGATAGAGAGAATATGAAAGATGTTCCCTATGCATCAGTGATAGGATCTATCATGTATGCAATGCTGTGTACCAGACCTGATGTGTGCCTTGCTATAAGTCTAGCAGGGAGGTACCAAAGTAATCCAGGAGTGGATCACTGGACAGCGGTCAAGAACATCCTGAAATACCTGAAAAGGACTAAGGATATGTTTCTCGTATATGGAGGTGACAAAGAGCTCGTCGTAAATGGTTACGTTGATGCAAGCTTTGACACTGATCCGGACGATTCCAAATCGCAAACCGGATACGTGTTTACATTAAACGGTGGAGCTGTCAGTTGGTGCAGTTCTAAACAAAGCGTCGTAGCGGGATCTACATGTGAAGCGGAGTACATAGCTGCTTCGGAAGCAGCGAACGAAGGAGTCTGGATGAAGGAGTTCATATCCGATCTAGGTGTCATACCTAGTGCATCGGGTCCAATGAAAATCTTTTGTGACAATACTGGTGCAATTGCCTTGGCAAAGGAATCCAGATTTCACAAGAGAACCAAGCACATCAAGAGACGCTTCAATTCCATCCGGGATCTAGTCCAGGTGGGAGACATAGAGATTTGCAAGATACATACGGATCTGAATGTTGCAGACCCGTTGACTAAGCCTCTACCACGAGCAAAACATGATCAGCACCAAGGCTCCATGGGTGTTAGAATCATTACGGTGTAATCTAGATTATTGACTCTAGTGCAAGTGGGAGACTGAAGGAAATATGCCCTAGAGGCAATAATAAAGTTATTATTTATTTCCTTATAATCATGATAAAAGGTTTATTATTCATGCTAGAATTGTATTAACCGGAAACATAATACATGTGTGAATACATAGACAAACAAAGTGTCACTAGTATGCCTCTACTTGACTAGCTCGTTAATCAAAGATGGTTATGTTTCCTAACCATGAACAATGAGTTGTTATTTGATTAACGGGATCACATCATTAAGAGAATGATCTGATTGACATGACCCATTCCATTAGCTTAGCACCCGATCGTTTAGTATGTTGCTATTGCTTTCTTCATGACTTATACATGTTCCTGTAACTATGAGATTATGCAACTCCCGTTTACCGGAGGAACACTTTGGGTACTACCAAACGTCACAACGTAACTGGGTGATTATAAAGGAGTACTACAGGTGTCTCCAAAGGTACATGTTGGGTTGGCGTATTTCGAGATTAGGTTTTGTCACTCCGATTGTCGGAGAGGTATCTCTGGGCCCTCTCGGTAATGCACATCACATAAGCCTTGCAAGCATTGCAACTAATGAGTTAGTTGCGAGATGATGTATTACGGAACGAGTAAAGAGACTTGCCGGCAACGAGATTGAACTAGGTATGGGATACCGACGATCGAATCTCGGGCAAGTAACATACCGATGACAAAGGGAACAACGTATGTTGTTATGCGGTCTGACCGATAAAGATCTTCGTAGAATATGTAGGAGCCAATATGGGCATCCAGGTCCCGCTATTGGTTATTGACCGGAGACATGTCTCGGTCATGTCTACATTGTTCTCGAACCCGTAGGGTCCGCACGCTTAAGGTTACGATGACAGTTATATTATGAGTTTATGCATTTTGATGTACCGAAGGTTGTTCGGAGTCCCGGATGTGATCACGGACATGACGAGGAGTCTCGAAATGGTCGAGACGTAAAGATTGATATATTGGAAGCCTATGTTTGGATATCGGAAGTGTTCCGGGTGAAATCGGGATTTTACCGGAGTACCGGGAAGGTTACCGGAACCCCCCGGGAGCTAAATGGGCCATGATGGGCCTTAGTGGAAAAGAGAAGAGGCAGCCCTACATGGGCTGCGCGCCTCCCCCTTCCCCTAGTCCTATTAGGACTAGGAGAGGTGGCCGGCCCCCTCTCTCTCTTTTCCCCCTCCGCGAATCCTATTCCAACTAGGATTGGGGGGGGGAGGGGGAATCCTACTCCCAGAGGGAGTAGGACTCTCCTGGCGCGCCACACCTTGGCCGGCCAGCCTCCCCCCTCTAGTCCTTTATATACTGAGGCAGAGGCACCCTAGAACACACAAGTTGATCCACGTGATCTATTCCTTAGCCGTGTGCGGTGCCCCCAGCCACCATAGTCCTCGATAATACTGTAGCGGAGTTTAGGCGAAGCCCTGCTGCTGTAGTGCATCAAGATCGTCACCACGCCGTCGTGCTGACAGAACTCTTCCCCGACACTTTGCTGGATCGGAGTCCGGGGATCGTCATCGAGCTGAACATGTGCTCGAACTCGGAGGTGCCGTAGTTTCGGTGCTTGATCGGTTGGATCGTGAAGACGTACGACTACTTCCTCTACGTTGTGTCAACGCTTCCGCAGTCGGTCTGCGTGGGTACGTAGACAACACTCTCCCCTCTTGTTGCTATGCATCACATGATCTTGCATGTGCGTAGGAATTTTTTTGAAATTACTACGAAACCCAACAACAATTCCCTTTGTCTATCAGTACGATACTTGCCCGAGATTCGATCGTCGATATCCCAATACCTTGTTCAATCTTGTTACCGGCAAGTCTCTTTACTCGTTCCGTAACACATCATCCCGTGATCAACTCCTTGGTCACATTGTGCACATTATGATGATGTCCTACTGAGTGGGCCCAGAGATACCTCTCCGTTTCACGGAGTGACAAATCCCAGTCTCGATTCGTGCCAACCCAACAGACACTTTCGGAGATACCCGTAATGCACGTTTATAGCCACCCAATTACGTTGTGACGTTTGGCACATCCAAAGCACTCCTACGGTATCCAGGAGTTGTACAATCTCATGGTCTAAGGAAATGATACTTGACATTAGAAAAGCTTTAGCATACGAACTACACGATCTTGTGCTAGGCTTAGGATTGGGTCTTGTCCATCACATCATTCTCCTAATGATGTGATCCCGTTATCAACAACATCCAATGTCCATGGTCAGGAAACCGTAACCATCTATTGATCAACGAGCTAGTCAACTAGAGGCTTACCAGGGACATGGTGTTGTCTATGTATCCACACATGTATCTGAGTTTCTTATCAATACAATTCTAGCATGAATAATAAACGATTATCATGAACAATGAAATATAATAATAACTAATTTATTATTGCCTTTAGGGCATATTTCCAACAGGAAGTGCACACTTCTATGATGAAAAAATGACCATTTTCATGGAACACATCTACCACGACAGATGTATGATTATCTCAATTCTATCATAAAACCATCACGGATGTACATCGCTAATTGACAATCGAGTATCATCACAGTTGTGTCTTTTTTGTAGCACAATGGAAAGGTGCTTGGTGAGCGACACATTCAACGTCACCGACCTAACGATGAGGATCTTGATCTAACGATGGATCTTCCTATGGGGAGGTAGGGAGAGATGGTGTTGAGCAAGCCATGGACCTACCATTAATCCCACCAGATTCAATAGGACCCTTGACAAGAGCTCGTGAACGTGCCATAAAAACCAAGGTGAATTATCTCCTAGTTAAGCTCCCTATACATTTGGATGATACTTGGCAACTACCTCAAAATTGAACCCTATTCATGATTATGTACAACGATGATCACCACAATGAAGTGAGGGAGGAACATCAAGTCCATCAAAAGGAGCGAGAAGGAAGTATGGAAGGTGTCCAGGTAATGTAAACATGAAGATGCTCTTTGGACACTCTTTGCCCATGGGATACAGGACACTACTACGCATATGCATGGGGTACCCCATAAATTAGCTGGACACCCCCTGCACACGGGACCCGTCGCATAGCCTCTGGATACCACGTTCCACAAGGCCCTGTGCCCACGATCCCCTTTACTCCGTGCACACGACCCTGCCTATGAGCCGTGAGGGGAAATGTCTCTTGTATCCTTATCCTCATCTCATACCTCCAAAAACTATATAATACACACCTTTGCACTTTTTAGGGTTAGCAAAGTATTAAATTCAGAAACTATATAGTACACACCCTTTGCACTTTTTAGGGTTAGCAAAGCATTAAATTAGATCTTGAGAGAGGTTTGCTCATCTTATCTCCTCCTTTCCCCGATAAAGGGCGCTTTTATTAAACTCGAAATGTAGCATTAAGAAGATACAAAGCATAATGAGCAACACCCGACTTCTGTATAGTTAAGATGCATACAGCCAATACCAACAGTTTGGCAAAAAGAAACAAAAAAATGACATATCGGCAGCGAAGGGTCATATGGCCAACACTATGCCTATGTCGAATGGGGTGGTGGGCTGATCCAGAGATTATGCTTTGCTCATCTTATTTTCTCTAGAGGATCAAGACCTCCTTCTAAGAGAAGAATCCCTTGTGGATTACCAAGACCTTGATATCCTTTGGATTGAGGAAGAATTACCTCTCAAGACTCCACCTCTCCTAGAGATTTGGAAAGAACCCTACCTATTTACCTCTACCTTTGTTGTTTGTTGGATTTGAGGTGTATCTCTCCTTGCTTGTGATTTGTGTAAACTTGTGGTGCAAACATTGTTCTCTTGAGTGTCCTCTTGTGTTCCTTGTGTTATTTGAGATTGTCCTCAACTCCACATCCAAATTGTGAAAATTGGGCAACAATTAGAACTTGGTTATACATCAGTAAGGAAAGCATGTGTGCAAATGTAAACATCCGAGTGTTGAGCCAGCTGATAGACAAAGCATGTATATTGTAACAAGCACGGGTTCATAAACACTGCAAACAAGTACCGGGGATTTACAACACTGATGTTTACTCCAAAACATATTGGAGAGGACTGAAGGAGTAAAAGCTAAGTATAGGCAACGGAAATTACATGGTACTGTATGCAAGACTAGGCGCACTTGATTTGCTTACAAACCTAAAATTACACACACACACACACACACACACACAAACAAACACACACACACACATGTTTTCTTCTTTTTATTGCTTCAGTAACATGGTCCCAACTAAGGACTAGATTATAAACAGGTTCTCCTGATTGCCGGATCTTCAGAATTCAGATGCTTCGCTCCTGAAAAAACAAAAAGAAAGATGTATCCTGTAAGTTAACTCGTCTCAAGCTCTCAAATTTAGAACCGGGCAAACAGATCTTTGCATCTCAAAAGAAGAAACATGCACCCATTTGTTTGGGCAGTTTCGTGTGCATTGGTTTCTTATCTATGCTATGTAATTTGGAGTTTGGGACGTGCAGAGCTGCCTCTTCAAGGAGTTACCTATAGTTTTGCCTCTAAGGCTGGTCGTAGTGGAGAGTAATTTATACTAGTGTCATGCATATGACACTAGTTTAAGTTACTATCTTCATAGTACAAAGTAACATAGTAGTAATATCATAGATGGTTTCATTTATTAGCTTGTAGACTCATATTTTCTCGGAAATGGCTATATTACAGTAACATATTATGTTACTCTCAACACCACTCTCCGCATTAACTACATGTCGCATAAGCAAAAATTTCTTGTAATGCGCTATGTTATTATCTAAATTACTCCCACTATGACTAGCCTAAAGAGTTCATATTTTTTAAAACACTCTAAAGAGTGCAAACTGACAGAAAGCAGATTGGCGGATCCATGCAGGCAAAGATGTTGTGTTCTGGGCTCCTTGTTCAGGCTCAAATTATGTGCCGGATCCGCTTTGCTTGTATAATAGACTAATTGTGCAAGCAGAGTAATTCTTGGATTCTTGCAGTGCATCTGGAGCAGAAACAGCAAAGGAATTGACATCACTAACAAACAAGCGGCATTCCTTTGCTGTTTCGTTGTCAATTGACAACGTCAACCTAGCTATGGCACAGATCACCTTATAATGACAAGTGACCGAGATCAGTATATAACTTTGAGCTACGATCTGACACCTCACACTTGTATATTTGTAGTAAACATGAGACGAGAATCAGGCTGAGTTTTGGTTACCATGAGGAATCAGTTGTCCTTGTACTTGGGGAACGGGACCCTGCCAGACTCGATGAGGTTGATGTCGTCCACGAGGATCTCGTAGTGGCGGCGCACCTCGTCGGCCGTCTTGGTCCCGCCCATGGCGCGAGACACCTTGAGCCAGCGGTCGGGCGTGCCCTCGCCGTGGTAGGCGAGTGCCTCCTCGAACAGCTTGTTCTCCTTGGCGCTCCACGCCGCGTCGTCGCCGCCGCGGGATGAGCTCCCTGACATCTCAACCTGGATCGGAATTGGTAGTATGTTTCTCGGAAACCGAGCTCAGTTAGCGCTGAAGTTTTTGCACTTCAGAAGCCCTGATGGCTGTGGTTTGGTGATCGCTGTGCTGCTTCGGTGCCCGCTATTTATAGGTGCTTTGGGGCCTCGCGCCGCTCGTATGGTGGACTGCCACCGACTTTGTGATTGAAAGATCAGTGAGGCTAATTAGATTGTGTCATTTTTGAACTTTTTGGACGAAGGTGCCTCATTTGGATGTAGATTTCGGTGCTGCGATATGACATCTCAAGGCGGACAAAGGTGCACGATCGGTCCGTGTCAACGTCTCCGGTGCATGGCACTGCAGCCTGCAGTGGGATATTATCTCCGGTCGGGTATTTCAGTCGGGCGAACTAACTCGCTGTGACAAAAATGCACATTAACTATCGCGAGCGTAATTTTCGGTAACGTTCGGCATGCAACAAATAATTAACGAATAATAAATGGCTACCGCTACACCGCTACTTCTTCCGTTCCTAAATACTTGTTTTTCTAGCCATTTCAACAAATGACTACATACGAAGCAAAATGAGTGAATCTACACTCTAAAATATGTCTACATACATCCGTATGTAGTAGTCATTTGAAATGCCTAAAAAAACAAATATTTAGGAACGGAGGGAGTACATGCAAGCGTCCATCGCTAGCCATGCCCAAAAGAGGGGCTATCAATATGTGCATGCACGTTACGTGGATAGCCATAAATATAGGATCGCAAATGCTACTTCATGATTGTTAGGCTGGTTATAATGGTAGTTATCATAGCTACTAGTATCATGCATGTCAACTAGGCAATTTTAATAAGATGTCATAGCATTAAATGAAGAAAGAGAGGGTGTAATATCATATCATGATACCGTATCATAATAAATGCTATGTTACTTTGTGTCATGCATGGCAATAAATATAGTACTACATGATACTAATATATGATACTATGCATTAGGGAGGTAGTATCATACACTAGTATCATATGCATGATACTAGTATATGATACTCACCATTACAACCAGCCTTAGGCTGGTCATAACGGGGAGTATCTCTCTCAGTTTACAGGGCGTGCGTGTGTCCATAGATCGTCAATTTGACCAACCTAATACAACTCATATATTACAAAAAATATACCACTATAAACTTCAGATGTTCTATTTTCAAATGCTATAATTTTTATATAGTTAATATTAGGGTGATAAAATTGGCAACCTAGGTATAATTTTTACAGGACTTGTAAACTGAAATGGAGGGAGTAGTAGTTTCCCTTGTATTTTGGGTCATATTTTCATCATAATTTTAACTAATAAATTGTATTTTGACCGTGGTTTACTAGTCTCCATTCTATTTTGGTCATATTTTGACCATGATTTAACAAATAAAATCTATGATATATGTAGTAAAATTAAAATAATTGGAACTTACATCCAAATACGAACCCAACAATTTTTTTATGAAAGCGTTTTTGCGAAGTTAGAGATGAGCTCTCCTTTCAGGACCTAGGATGGACTGGTATCCCATACACTTGGGATAATCGTCAATCGGTGTTGCAAATGTTAAAGCAAGGTTGGATCAAGCCTTTGCTAATGAGAAATTCCAGTAGCGTTTTCAGTACACTCGTGTTCGACACATCAGTTCGGCTGAATCGAATCACTATTTTGTTGTAGCGGAGATGAAGGAGGGTGTGCCAAACTAGTCTCGACCTAAGAAGCAATTCCGTTATGAGAATGTTTGGCAAACACATGTCGATTATGACAAGCTAGTCTGGCAAACTCGGCTAGATCGGCAATAAGTTCCCGGGCTCCAAGGTGTGGCGCAATCTTTGCAACATCTCCGGCAAACACTGGAACCGTGGGGTGCAAAAGAGTTAGGTTGTTTCACACGAGCTGTCCGGGAACTTCAGAAAAAGTTGGACAAGCTACGTTCTCTTTTGGTTGGGCGTGGTCTGACTTATGAGGAGAAGTGCATAATTTTAAAGTTGAAGGAAGCTTTGTTCCAGGAGGAGGTGTGGATCCGTCAGTGCTCACGTGTGTTGTGGCTGTGTGAAGGTGATGGAAACACCGGGTATTTCCATGCACAAGCAGCACAAAGGAGACGGATCAATAAATTTCGGGCCTTGTACGGCAAGATGGAACTGCATGTATTAATGAAGTGGAGGATAAGGAGGAAGTGCAAGCATTTTATCAGGACCTGTATGAATCGCAGGGGTTCTCTGATCCAAAAAAGCTTCTCAATCATGTGCCAGTCAAACTTACAGCGGGCATGAACACTTTACTGGACATTGTTGCAGCGGAGGTCAAGGAGGCGTTGTTCCAAGTGGCGACTTCCAAGGCGCTGGGCGTCGACGGGTTTATGGCTGGTTTCTACCAGCGCCACTGGGATACCTTGCAAGACGATGTTACTGATGCGCTGCTGGAATTCTTGAATGTTGGGGACCTACCGATGGGCTTGAATGATACATCTATTATTTTGATTCCTAAGGTACGACACCCCCAATTCATCTCTCACTATCGGCCTATTCCTCTCTGTTCAGTGATGTAGGAGATCATTAGCGAAGAACAAAGTGCTTTTTGTACTTGGGCACCTAGTCACTGACAATGTCCTTGTGGCATATGAAAGCGTGCATTCAATGAAAGAAGGAAGAAAGGAAAATTATTCGCGCGTGGTAATTGATGAAGGCTACGACAGAGTGGAATGGCACTATCTGGAATCTATTATGATCAAGTTGGGCTTAGCACCAGTTTTGTGAGACTTATTATGAAGTGTGTCTCCTCGGTGAGATTCCGAGTTAGGGTCAATGGGGAGCTATTACCCTACTTCATACCTTCAAGAGGATTAAGGCAGGGGTATCAATGTATCTATTATTGACGTGTGTTGAAGGGTTCTCCTCCTTGCTGGTAACTCCATTGATAGAGGAATAAGAGTGAGCTATGAATCTCCTTGGGTTAGCCACCTTCTATTTGCAAAAGATCAAAGTGCAGTTAGTTTGAATGAGATTCTTCAAGTATATGGTGATGCTTCAGGGCAGTGTGTTAACAGAGATAAGATTACTATTTTCTTCAATTCTAACATGCCATCACATGTGAAGCAGGCCATGAAGATTGCCTTGGATATCAATGCAGAGGCATTCAACGAAAGATACCTCGGGCCCCATACGGCATTCGGGCAAATGACCAGTAGAACATTTGATTACATTGCGGAGCGAGCACAAGGTAAGATTCAAGGATGGTCGGAGAAGCTGTTAGCTTCTACTTGTTAGGAAGTACTTAAATCGGTTGTTTAGGCGATGCCGGCCTAAAAAAGTACTCTATGTAAGAGTATTACCTCCCCAATGGCTAAATATTTCTGGAGTAGTTCTCTTAACAAGAAAGGCATTCAATGGATTTCCTAGAAAAATATGTCCGCCCTAAATGCAATCGGGAAATGGGGTTTTGGGACATGCATCAATTCAACCTATCTTTATTTAGAAACCATGTATGAAGTTTGATGATGAAGCCAAATTCCTTGTGCGCTCAGGTTTTGAAAGGCCGCTACTTCCCAGAATGTGATTTCATGCTAGCATTTGCACCCAAGTCGCCCTCGGCTACCTGGTGCACGATCATAGCCAGCAGGGAGGCTTTGCGGCCGGGTCTTATTAAAATAGTTGGGGATTTGAGCTCCATTCTAGTTTGGACTAAGAAGTGGATCTCAGGAACAATTTCAATGACACCCCTATTCACACCGGCTAACACTCATGTTGAACTAGTTTCATATCTCATTGATTATGGTAATTGGACATGGAGGCAGCAGGTGATTTGTGGCACATTCATTGCTCCTGATGCGGAGGCGGTCTTTAATATCCTTCTCTTTTGGAGGTGGTGACGATTTTTATGCCTAGGATTTTGACAAAACAGGCAACTACATTGTAAAGACAATGTACCGTGCTCTTGTGACTCAGACAAAGCATCTTGCTCTAGAGGAAGGGATGGCTACTGGGACCTCAAGGAATATCAACAATTATGGAAGACCTTGTTGACATTAAATGTCATACCAAAATTTCATGTGTTTTCATGGCACGTCTTTCGAGGGATTCTTCCTAGAGAGGCTACACTAAAGAGAAGACACATTGCTGAACTTGGCCGATGCAAAGGTTTTCTTAGCCATGGACGAAGACCTACAACATGCACTCATGTATTGTTCTCATGCAAAGTATTGGGGAGGAAGCCATGAGGTGTTTGATATATGATTACCAAGGTTGCACTCTAACTCTTGGGCTTGGGACATTCTATGTGATGATTGGTTCAAGGACAAAGATCATGTTCTAATCATTACCATCATGTGGTCGATTTGGCATTCACGAAACCGAATCAAGCACAATGAAGGGGGATCATGTCCTGCTACATGTATGAAGCTAACAAAAAAAGCCTTGGCGATTCTAGAACTGCCTAGGACTATGGCTTTAGTCTTACCAAGACATGGGTGGAGGCCCCCTAAATTGGGTTTTAGTAAAAATAACACCGACAAAGCAATTAACTTTGATGAAAACTGTAACCCTATTGGTGGTGTAGCTCGGTCATGCACTAGCCTACTTGGTGCTTGGTGCAAGCCCCATATGAGTATCTCAGACCCAATGATAGACAAGGTATTGGCAATGCGGGAAGGTGCATAGTTTGCTAAATTGTGTGGTTTAACGCATGTGATCATGGAAGTGGGATGCCTGGAGATGGTCGATCTCTGGAACACTCACCACAATTCTCACTCGATTGTGGCTTCTATTCTGTTAGAAATTGGAGAACTCGTTAGTGACTTTCAGTTTTCTAATAATCTTCATGTAATCGGGCAGGAAATGCTCCCCCACATCTTTGTGCTAAGCATGCTTGCACATTGAACATGACATATAGCTGGCTCGACGAGACACCAAGCTTCTTAGTGACCAACTTGTTTGCAGATTGTCCTAGTAATGCACCTATATGAATAAAGCTCTCTGTATTGCCTGCAAAAAACAATTAAATGAAGGAAGCTGAACTAAGCACATATTCATTGGGGAGATTAGTTCCTAGCACTTTTAATGCACATAGCACCTCACCTAAGAACTAATGCATTGTAAGAGGCACGAGACGACTAAAACTCAAACCCAAAGGGAGTAGGAAATTTTGCTTACGTGGCATATGATTAAGGAAGAAAGAGAATGTTATATATCATATGATACCGTGTCATAATAAATGATGTGTTATTATACCCATGCATGAAAATAAATGAGATCATTTTAAATACTAACCTATGATGTTATACACTACGGAGGTTGTATCAGATGCATGATACTAGCGTATGGTACTCCCTCACTACGAGTAGCATAAGATATCCAATATCCGAGTGCCTCATAGACTTTTGTTTTCTTGAACTGTCCACAACCCATTGCCATCATTCTCATAATGGAGATAAAATAGTTCAAGAGATCCAGACAAAAGGAAACATGAAAGGGATAAATAGCGAGTTATGCACCAATAGAAAACCCCACCGTGCGTTCCCGCGATTGGAACATGCACAATGGAGCAAAAACCTGTTAGACCTAAGATAGAACCTACACAATGCGGGCAGTTCAACAACATCCAGCACAAAATATTACAGATCCACATATAATAAATCGACCACAGATGAATGAGATAGAGACCGGATGACTCCAGAACTACGTGAAAGAAAGACTTTAGTAGCACTTGCAGATCAACGTCGAGATGACTCATGAGCATCATGTGTCGCTGCCCATATCTTCTTCATCGCCACCATGATCTTGAGCAATCCGCGCCTTGCTTTGGTGTGTCCATATACTTGACTTTTTAAATACACATCCAAGACGACAAAGAAGAACAAGTATCAAATACAAACTCAGGACCACTCAAGATCTTATTCTTAAAGGTAGTTTTGTTGTGTCAGTTCCAAATGACCCAGATAACTGCAGCCAAACAATAGTAGATAGACATTCACCATTAGGCAAGAAAGCATAACACCATGAGTAATGTTGCCACGCATTATTAAGGTTAGATCAGTACCAAGAATCATGCCTACATTACGCCAAACAACCTTGGCCACCTAAGAAAAGTTGTTGATCTAACTCATATTGATCAGAGAATGAACGTTCAAGGTTACCACCTTATTTCCTCCTTTTCGTAACATCTCTAGTCAACACAACATTTTGGAGTAATTACTGTAAGAAGATACGGATTTTCATATTCAACTATAATCCCCTCCTTCCCGGGTAAGTCCTTTTCCAATATATCATCTATTGATCTAGTTGTAAAACATGGTTCTTACCTAGCCCCCAATAAACCTCATCACCCTCGCGAGGTGTGTGTAGGTTCATAGTCTCATTCTTAACACCTTACCATTGTTTACTAATATAGAATCGAACTTTATTTGGAGGCACTTTTGGTATATAGAACGACGGTGGTTTCCCATTCCGCCTCAAATTCCGTGTTGCTAATACTCGGTCTAGTGGTGGCGGTTATAGAAACTAGCTCCAATATTGTGTATAGCATAGTAGGTTTCGCACATATAACCATGTCCAATGATCTACGTGTCGCAAGCAGTTTCATACAAATAACTACCTCCATTATGTGTACACCAGAGATCTATTTTTTTCTTATTATGTACCCACCCCTGCTAATGGCACTAGCTAAATGCTTGCGTGTTGCAACAGAGCAACAAAATATAGAAACACATTAGCCAAATGATTGTTTCAATTGAAAAAATATCAAGCTCTGCCCCTTTAGCTTGGAATTGGATTCTTAGCACCATGGGTGGATAACTCCAATAAAACCAGAAAATATTCCATTGAATTAGTACTTCCTCTGTCTCGATGTATAGGGTGTGTGCGTAGTTCTAGGTCATCGATTTGACTAACCAAATATGCATTCTATTTCACCAAAAGTATATCATTGGATTCTCAAGAGGATGTAGTTTCTAAAAATATATTTTCATCACATATAACTACGTGCATACCTTATAAACCTAGAACTACGTGCATACCTTATAAACTGAGATGGAGGGAGTGTAATAATCATTGTTCACATGTAGTGAGTATATGAAACCAAAACATATTTATCTAGTTAAATTATCAACCTAGAACTACGTGCTACCTTATAAACTGAGATGGAGGGAGTAATAATCATTGTTCACATGTAGTGAGTATACGAAACCATATTGCATTTGAGGTGACCCGTAGGAATTGTTTTTTATGTAACATGTTCCCCTCCTACTCATGACTCCCTATGACATGTGTCCTCTCTAGTGACCCTTCCTAACCCATGCATTTTAGTCCTAATCCCTTTTATATTAAATATATTATATATAATGAATCTGCTTCCATTTCATTTCTCACTGCTAGCTCCTCACATCCACTGTTGTTGTCACTGCTCCACCTCATCCTCATGTTACAATATTCTCACATCTTTCCAAAAAAAGAAATAGTTGTAAGCACATGATGTGAGTCACTCAAAATGGTTAATATGAAGTAGAAGGAAAATATATCAATGGTTATGTCCCCTCTTACGAGTCCAATGCCCGTGTCAACCACATCAATACAAGGGATCATGTGAACAATGGAAACATAAGATCTACAACTATTGCATGTTAATTAGCAGTCATGCATGGAAAGATGGCATGTTGGATTGAAAGGGAAGTGACGAAAATATGGTTTTTGTTCTGTTTCTTGCTGTACAAGGAGATATGCATAGCAAATTGTTTACCATAACATTGAAGCTACGTGATCTTCTTGTACCAGTCATTTTCTTACAGAAAGGAAAACTGACAACAAGGCGATTCTTCAACGACATAATATATTATGGGAAAATATTAAGAGTAAAGATTGCATGGAACTGTATTTTTTTGGTAAATGTGCTTAATTGTTTTGGTAAGTGCAAAGAGGATACCATTAAACATTTATGTTCTTCTAATAAGTAATTAATGGTGTGGAAGTTTGCGGGTTCGATAACATATCAAATCGTGGACAAGGTACCATCATATGGGGAGGTAGGTGATGGTCCATCACTCACCAACTCCCCTTTAATAGTAAAGATTCTGATAAGTGCGCTTAATTGTTTTTTGAAGTTTGAGGAGGCGACAACATACCATATCATGGATGACGTACCATCGTACCGGGGGGGGGGGGTAATAGACCATCATTATGAACTCCCCCTTTAATAGTAGAGATTCAGATGAAACATTGGAATACAAAGGTACAAAGATAACATATCATTCATTGCAGTACCCATAGTCCATAAGCTTTACAAGTTCACCTGATACAAAGACATTGGAATGGTACTCATGTCTTAAAGTCCATAGTCATTGTATGCTCTATCACTTATGCATTGCCTTCTAATGTCATTAGCTGGTGCCATTTATAATTCTAAAGCACACACCTCACCATCAATGTTTTTGTGCAATGCAACTAAAATAAAAGCTACATGTAGGAAAAATTAGTAGGTTATTGAAAATGTAATGCGAGCTAAATTCAAGTAGCAGGTATACAGTTGTACTCTGCACAGAAGATAAATCTAAGAAGTCGTACCAGTTTCCGTTAAATAGAGAAGTCAAAGAAATTTGAATATTATAGAGAATAAAAGGATATAAATTGTATCAGTTTCTATTCCAATAGACAAGTGGTACCAGTTTGCATTTTACAGAGATGACAAAGCAGATAAGTTGTTGCAGTTCCCATTATAACTAAGAATTGGAACCAGTTTGCATTTACCAGAAAAGATAAAGTAATGTTTTAACTGAGAAGTTGAAGCAATTCATATTTTATATAAAGGATGAATTGAAGTGTTGACAGAACTTGAAGAAGTCAGAGCACCACCGACAGTAATGGCCATGTAGTCTCACCACCAAATACTCACATTATCGGTCGGCTATAAATGGAAGCCTCTTCCCTAACCCTAAATCTAGCCACCGGATCACCTAAAAAGCACTTAATCTAGATCCTCCGTTGCCGGCTTGAAATCGCCGATCCATCATCCCTGCTGATGGAGACATGGTCCACATGCACCCCACGTACTATAAAGAGCTCACCCCACCTACTACGCCCAAATCACAATGGAGGTAGCTATGGTGGTCATCGCTCGCGAGGTGACCCCGACCCAAGATCCTCTTCAGAGTCGAAGGAAGAGGTTGAGGCAGAGGGAAGTAGAAGAAGGAGAAGGCAGAGGCAAAGGTGAAGGGAAACAATAGCTTCCATATGGCGGCGCGCTGGAGGAGCACATCCGTGCCAAGTGCCGAATAACATCAAGCTCGAGGATGCTGTTGTCATCATCACAATCCTCATGAACCCCAAGATGGTGGGGGAAGACAACACCATCACCGAATTGATTGCTGATGAATGCGAGGTCACCACCAACCATATCCTGATGGCCAACGAGTGGTGCGAGTTAGAGGAAATGTTTCCCAACCAAAACAACGAGAAACCAATGGGACATGTCTATCGGCACCCACAATGACGAGGCCTCTGGCTTCGGCATCATCTACATATCCTCATCCAACGAGTAGAAGTAGCTTCTTGTTTATCTAAATAATATAGTACTAAGTCTAATAGTTGCAGTACTAACTATGTAGTAGTTGTAGTACCAAGGATTGTTATCTACCTATTATATAATTAAGCATTGAAGGTCCAAACACGATGAAAATTTATGACATTTTTTTCTGGACCGAGAAGGACCCTAGAAGCTTCGGGAGCCAACCAGAAGACCCACGACGTGACCACAAGCCACCCCGACATGCCTAGGGGGGGGTAGGGTGCACCCCCTGCTTGCGACCCCCTCGTGGCTACGTTTGGCATGATTCTAACGATGAAAGATCATATAAATAGAGGAACCCCTAGAAAGAAACCTAGAATCTTTACTCCACCGCCACAAGCCTTTGTTCTGAAGCAATATCATCTGGAGGCCTTCTTAGGCATCCTGCCAGAGGGGGAAGCCATCATGTATGCTATCTTCATTATCCTTGCTGCCTCCATGGCGATGCGTGAGTAGTTCATCCTCGAGGCTGAGGGTTTGTACCAGTAGTTATGTGTTTGATCTCTCTCTATCCCTCTCTCTCTCTCTCTCTCTCTCTCTCTCGTATTCTTGATTTTCCACGATCTTGATGTATCATGAGATTTATTAATATAATTGGATCACATGATGTTCACCTCCCTCTCTTATTTTTTGTGGTGAATTGAGTATTGCTCTTTGATGTTTCTTTATGTTGGATTGAATATTTTGGATTTGAGATCACTTGATGCATGTCTAACTCACGGATTTCCGTCGTGGCATCAGGGTAATCTAGGTGGCATAAGAGTTGATTGATGTGTATCATATGGTGTTGTCTTAGTATGATCTCTAGAGCTATTCGTCACACTTTGGGGGTAGTTCATAAGATTGATTGGAAACACACTTTGAGGTAGTTACTACCTATGCGATTTCATCCTACTTTTTCTTATAGGAATATAGACTTTCAAGTGATTCTTTGCGGCGCATTGAGGGATTACCATGTGATTCAATTACGTTAATGATGTTGAGAGATTACACTAGCGAAAGTATGAACCCTAGGCATTATTTCTAGGCATTGAGACAATGGTTTGCTTACTTTTTCCTACTTGCTACCTTGTTGTTTTTAATTGTTCAGATTATAAAAGCTAGTTCTACCATCCATATTACACATCTATCATCATCATCTCTTCGCTGAACTAGTGCACTTATACAACTGAAAATTGTATTGGGTGTGTTGGGGACACAAGAGAGTTCTTGTATTTCATTGTAGGGTTGCATGAGAGAGAACCATCTTCATCCTACACCTCCCACGGATTGATAAACCCTAGGTCATCCACTTAAGGAAAATTTGCTGCTGTCCTACACTCTTGACCTAATATCACCAAATGGGATAAATCCTCTGGCATTCCAAAAGAAAAGCCTAATTGACCTCATGGTAGGCCTTTATAGAGTATAATTTAGAACGATACCATTTTTTCTTACCATGAGTATGATGCAAAATCACATGCAGAGTAACAATATTATACATGATATTCTTGTTCCTGAAGATGGCATTTTAATGTCTGCTAATTAAGTGTTTAGCAACGCCATCCTCCATAATATCTAGGATTCTTGCAATCCATTTGTAAATACATCTACAAAGATAAATTGGTCTAAACTTTTGAATCTTACTAGTACGAAAAACTCAGGCAAAAAGGTTATGATTCCATAGTTCAATCTTTGGACATCTAGAGTACCAACATGGGAAGAGTGAAAAAGGGCCATCATATCATGTTGCACCGCATCCCAACAACTTTAGAAAAACTCAATGGGTATATTGTCAGGACAAGGTGCTCTATTAGCCTCCATAGAGAATAGGACATCTTTTACTTTTTCCATGCTAAAAGGTCTAATTGGCTTAGTATTCTCTTCTTGACAGGCTTTCTCCTTAGCACTCCAACAACTGGGGCCAAATGCCAAAGGTTACAAGGTGTTGGCCTTAATAATTCTCTATAATATTGGTTGGCATGGTTTAGTAAATTTGTGCTGCCTTATATATAAACATGCCCACCAGTTAAAGAATGAATTGTACATTTCATCTTTCTACCATAGAAATTTTATGGAAGTGTCATGTATTTTGATCATCTTTCCAACCACCTTTCATGGGATTACTACAACCAATAGATATATTCATCACTAGAATATTATTAAGCTCCATCATAATGTGAGCTCTTCTACCATATAATTCAGGAGGGAAAGGGCTTAATTTCTCAAGATCTTCTCTATCAGCAAGTTCATCTCTAAAATCATTCTTAATTTTCTTTGTAGACTAAAAATGATTAGATACCTAAGATTTAAAGTATGTTTTGAACTTTTCATTTTGATGCTTATTACATCAATAGGATCATGAGCACATACTTTTGTACTCCAGATTTCATGCACTAAAGGAAAGAAATCATATTAACAAGGGGAAATAAAACCCCTCCAATCTATAAAGAAATCATATACATCAATAGGTAGTATGTTTATGTTTACTGGTCCAAGTATATTTGCCCCATTTATATGACTCTCTCTTAGCACAATAGTGTGGATAATCATATTATACATACATACATGCATGCATGCATGCATATGTACATACATACATAGCATAGCATAGGAATTTAAAAAAAATCCTCACAATCTTTGAGGATGTGAAAGTCTTCCCGGCTAAAACAAGCAAACCCCACATTACAATAATAGGCAGCTACCTCCACGAACTATTCATCATGTTCGACCCCATAATTAATGAGTAGGCCCCATTTGTCTTTTAGGAAACAAAATATAACCAAGGATAATCCAACCCCAAAGAATCCGAGAGAATTAATTATTTCATATATTTGCCACACTCACAAAAGAACATTTCAAGTTATCTTTTTTAACAACATAGGATACCTCCAACTTTATCCAAAAAAGGGATCAACTTCCAATAGAACAACTCATAAGGATTAAATTTTCCAAAGAGACCAGAAGAATAATTATTTTCTAGTAGTTTAATTTACACATTTGTCACTTCAAATCTTCACTCGATTAAATAGTTTTCTATTTAGAAAGTTTAATTATGTAATGGATCAATACGATCGATGATCCGCAAATGATCTGAGTTATCAACTAGCCTGGGCTCTTTGGGTCATGATAAAATCACATTGGGAGCACTACCATATTAGTGAACGCATACCTAAGTGCTAGCTACTGTGAGATTTCCGCCCTCATTTATGTATATAAAGACTTTGAGACGGAGCATCCTTCGATCATCACCATGGAATCTACACCAACACATCAAGCACCACATGGACCTATGACAAGAGCTTGTGCACGCACCATCGAAACCGAGGTGAACTCACTCCTCTTCGAGATTGACATGGACACGAACGGAACTTGGATGCTACCTCACCAAAATGTGTTATGTGTAGTTAGGTATGAGGACGACGGCCGCAAGGCAGCTAGGGAGCATCCGGAGGCCAAGAAGAAGGACCCCATGACCACAAGCAAGAAATAGAAGCTCATCAAGTCGAAAACAGCAAGTCCCAGGCAACCTCGTGCGCACGGCCTCCCCCCGACCCCGTGCCCATCGGCGTCCCAGAAAGCTACTAGAAGTGAAGACATGCATCCCCGTGCGCACGGCCTCCGGACCCCATGCGCACGGGCGTGTACTATGCCCACGGGACCCCCATGCGCACGGGTCTCACTTACCCCATGCGCATGACCCTCCCACGTTGCGGCCGAGGGTTTCCTGTCTTGCCTCCCAAGTCATCCCCTACCTCCCTCTAGCTATATACCCCGTGCCTAGGACATTATTTAGGGTTAGCAAAGTATATGTGAGACATTGATAGAGCTTTGCTCCTTCTACCACTCCTCTTGGATATCAAGACCTCTTAGGAGAAGATCCCAAGTGGATATCAAGACCTCCTCTTAGAGAAGACTATCATCAAGACCTCACCTCCTCAGGAGTGAAAATAACCTTACCTTTGTGCTTGTTTCTATGGATTGTTCTTGTATTCTTGTGTATTGAGGGAGTCCTGGATCAGGGGGTATCTGGACAGCCGGATTATATCCTTTGGCCGGACTATTGGACTATGAAGATACAAGATTGAAGACATCGTCCCGTGTCTGGATGGGACTCTCCTTGGCATGGAAGGCAAGCTTGGCAATACGGATATGTAGATCTCCTTCCTTGTAACCGACTCTGTGTAACCCTAGCCCCCTCCGATGTCTATATAAACCGGAGGGTTTAGTCCGTAGGACGAACAACAATCATACCATAGGCTAGCTTTTAGGGTTTGGCCTCTTTGATCTCGTGGCAGATCAACTCTTGTACTACTCATATTATCAAGAACAATCAAGCAGGACGTAGGGTATTACCTCCATCAAGAGGGCCCGAACCTGGGTAAACATCGTGTCCCCTGCCTCCTGTTACCATCCGCCTTAGACACACAATTCGGGACCCCCCTACCCGAGATCCGCCGGTTTTGACACCGACATTGGTGCTTTCATTGAGAGTTCCTCTGTGTCGTCATCATTAGGCTTGATGGCTCCTTCAATCATGGATAGTGATGCAGTCCAAGGTGAGACTTTTCTCCCCGGACAGATCTATGTATTCGTCGGCTTCGCACTGCGGGCCAACTCGCTTGGCCATCTGGAGCAGATCGAGAGTTACGCCCCTGGCCACCAGGTCAGCTTTGGAAGCTTAAACTACACGGCCGACATCCACGGAGACTTTATCTTCGATGGATTCGAGCCCCTGCCGAGTGTGCCGCACGGTCATGATGAGCATGATTTAGCTCTACCATCGGACGGTGTTCAGGAGATCCCACTAGCAACCGCTCCGATCCTCAATTCGGAGCCAATTGTGCCATCCATGGACGGGTGGATAGACCCCGCCATGGAGGCCGCATTCTCAGCGGCGATCGAGCCGAGTATCGACCTTACCCTTCACGGGAGCCATGACGCTGAACTGCCGGATTCTTCCCCGGCCACGGACTCCGAACCGCCTGCGCCCGTGCCTATCGAATCCGACTGGGCGCCGATCATGGAGTTCACCTCCGCGGATATCTTAACTCGTTAAGGTCTCTCTCCTTGTCAGGAGAGTCCTGGCCGAACTATGTCCGACAAGATTGGGATGCAGATGACGAAGAAATTCGCCGCCCACCCACCACCCACTTAGTAGCCACTATCGACGATTTAACCGACATGCTCAACTTCGACTCCGAAGACATCGACGGTATGGACGATGATGCAGGAGATGAACAGGAGCCACTTCCCATAGGGCACTGGACACCCACTCCATCGTATGATGTATACATGGTGGACACACCCAAAGAAAACGACGACGAGGAACGGAAGGACACATCGAAGGATCGTTCCCTCAAGAAGCAGTCAAAGCGGCGGCGTAAGCATCACTCCAAATCCCGCCTCAGCAGAAACAATGATCATATAGACCCAGCGATAGAGCAGGGTGAGCCAGCGGACAACAAACACAGCATTGAACCACCATCCGACCACGGGAACATGAAGAATCAAACCGAACAACCTGACTCTGGCAAAGATAATAGTCCGGATGACATCACACCGGACGGGCACCCGGAGCAACAGAATACCTATCAAAGGCTTGTTGCCACTGCGAGGAGTCTAAAAAAGCAGAAGCAAAGGCTCGTGGCTGCACAAGACACACTCAGAATCAGATGTAGTGAAGTACTCAACACTGCAGCAAAATACGGCGGTAGTCGCCACACAAAGAGCTACCCGAAGCGAAAGCTGCTACCTGAATTCGATGAGGAGGCCTTAGATCCCCCGCAATCAAAAAACAAAACAGCCATCCGGTCGGATAGACGACCTCGTGGCCAACATAGAGCGGCAAACGACGCCGCACACAAGCCAGTACGCGATCCACGTGAGGGCTCGCATCAAAAGGACGGCGCAACCAGATCCATCTACGGGCCAAGAAAGCGCGCTCCAGCACGCAATGCAACACAACAAAAATCTGAACACCACGGTACACCCAAATACAGGGGTGCCGCACACCCCCTATGTTTCACCGATGAGGTGCTGGACCATGAATTTCCAGAGGGATTCAAACCCGTAAACATAGAGGCGTACGACGGAACGACAGACCCTGGGGTCTGGATTGAGGACTACATCCTCCATATCCACATGGCTCGAGGAGACGATCTCCATGCCATCAAGTACTTACCCCTCAAGCTCAAAGGGCCAGCTCGGCACTGGCTTAAAAGCCTCCCCGAAAACTCCATTGGAAGCTGGGAAGAGCTCGAAGACGCTTTTCGGGCAAATTTTCAAGGGACCTATGTCCGACCACCGGATGCAGACGATTTAAGTCATATAACTCAACAGCCCGGAGAGTCAGCCCGAAAGCTTTGGAACAGGTTTCTCACTAAAAATAACCAAATAGTCGACTGTCCGAACGCCGAAGCCTTAGCAGCTTTCAAGCACGGCGTTTGGGACGAATGGCTTGCCAGACACCTCGGCCAAGAAAAGCTGAGAACAATGGCAGCATTAACAAGCCTCATGACCCGCTTTTGCATGGGCGAGGACAGCTGGTTAGCCCGATGTAGCACCAGCGACCCAAGTACATCCAAAGTCAGGGGCGGAAATGGGAAGCCACGACGCAGCAAAAACAAGCACCGGAATAAAGAAGACAACCCGAAGAGCACGGCGGTAAACGCCGGATTCAGAAGCTCTCGGCCAAGTCAGCAAAAGTTGCCCTCCAAAGGCAACAGAGACGAACTGTCCAGCCTAAACAAGATTTTGGACAAAATATGTCAGATCCACAGCACCCCCGATAAACCTGCAAATCATACCCATAGAGAATGTTGGGTCTTCAAGCAGTCCGGCAAGCTCAACGCCGAACACAAGGGGCAGGTTACAACAAGCGAAGACGAGGACGAGCCTCGCAAGCAAAGCATTGGGGAACAAAAGAAATTCCCACTAGAAGTCAAAACAGTAAATGTGTTACACGTGACAAAGGGGAGAAACAAAGCGGCACTCCTAGAGACACATTCCCCAGGGCCTATCACTGCGGAGTTCTGCCACTGGTCGTCCCAACCGATCACCTTTGACCATCGGGATTACTCGGCAAGTATCCGGCATGTAGGATGGGCTGCCTTGGTGTTAGACCCGATAATTGACGGATACCACTTCACACGAGTCCTGATGGACGGTGGTAGTAGTTTAAACCTGATATATCAGGACACAGTCCGCAAAATGGGGATAGACCCAACAAAAATCAGCCATAGCAATACTACCTTTAAAGGAGTAACGCCAGGCCCAGAAGCCCATTGCACGGGCTCCCTGCTACTAGCGGTTATATTCGGCTTTCCCGATAACTTCCGCAGCAAAAATTTAACCTTCCAAATCGCTCCGTTCCAAAGTGGCTATCAAGCACTACACGGACTTGAAGCTTTCGCTCGCTTTAACGCAATACCGCATTACGCTTCTCTCATGCTCAAGATGCCCGGTCCACGTGGCATCATTACAGTAAATGGAAATATTGAGCGCTACTTGCGCGTGGAAGACCGTGCGGCCGCCTTGGCAGCCGCACACTAGACGGCCTCACCAACTAGAGCATCTGACAGGTCGTTAAGACCACAGACATGGTTAGACGAGTCCGGTGCAACTATATGTAATTAATACAGGTTTGATGGCTATACCCCTATAACAATACAAGGGGCTCAACGCGTGTAAACAAGTGACAATTAAGCTCAACTTTACTCATCTTGAACTGTACATGGTTTATTTAGTATAACCTACCTTTTTGCACGACAACTTTTCAACTAAGTTCCTCTCTTTTACAAATGACCATCGTGCTACACCCGTCCAGGATACGGCACAACGGAGACACAGGCGCATACATGCAACAGGGACCCATTTCAAGGATTCTTTTTAGATTAAGACCCTGCGTAAACCTTTTTTATTGTCTCTTGTTGATACACATCCCCCGGATCTTCAGTACAATTGAGAAGGATGCTGACGTATTGGCATGTGGCCACGTCAGAATATTGCACGTACCTGGACACCAGGGTCTTATTACAAAGGGCACTGTTTAAGCCTGGCTTACATTATAATCACCGAATACCTTAGGGAGTGTTCGGCGTCGCAAGTTTGGCCTTATATGCATCAGCTCCGAATCATGTCTTTGGTCAAATGTTGGGTTTGCCCGGCTCCTGTGTTTTGCTGCCTTACGTTCTGCTCTATCGGCTAAGGCGGCACCAGGAGAACTACTGCGACTGTGCCCTGGTTCATCCGGACGAGCACCTCAGTAGAGAAAGCCGAAAACTGACTGTCATGATATAGCGTGAGACTGGTCAACCACTCGATGACCTAGCGGAATCTTCGGGATTCCTCCGCCTTAACGAAGGGCCGTTTCCTAGCCAGGCATGTACGCGCCCCGAATTCGGATGAGCGCGGAGCCACCAGGGGCTATATAGTAGCCCCACTGTCAAACTCCTCTGGCTAAGTGAAAGTGTTAAAGCATTATAGTACGATTGCCTAGTTCGCTGTGCTATCACCTCCTTAATGGACCAAGACGTTGGATCAAGTGTGAACATGCGTCTTCTGCGAACACTCCCACATTATATGCGTCGGGGCTGAAGCCAATGACTGACATCTTTCATGTTATATACATATATACATAAACGGCCGCACAGGAGGCATCATAGTACTTTCGGGCAAAAGTATAAATACAGCCTTGATAAACTCAATAAAACATTGTTTTTACAATGGGAATACATGTCACTCAAACATAATATTCTTCGAGCACTAAGCCTCTATCGAACGAGCGCCTTCAAGAACTTCTTCAAAGTAGTGCTCGGCAGCCACTCGGCCTATGGCCGAACCCTGTGCCACAATAGTGGTGGCATCCATCTCCGCCCAATATGTTTTGACACGGGCAAGGGCCATCCGCGAGCCTTCTATGCACGCTGACCTATTTACAGCATCGATGTGTGGCACAACACCAAGGAATTGTTGCACTAAGCTAAAGTAGCTATTCGGCCTTGGCCCTCTCGGCCACAGATGATCCACAACGGACCTCATGGCAAGTCCGGATAATCTATGGAGCTCGGGCCACTCGGCCATTTGCTCATTCAACAGCAGTGGACGGGCTGGAGCATGAAACCATGACCAAAATAGTTTTTCCACTTCGTGATCTTTCCGATCCTTGAAGAACTCGGTCGCATCAGTAGCACTTGCAGCCAAATCCACGTAGGCGTCCGCAGAACTCCATAGCCGGTCCAGAGGTGCATACATCAGATCCCCGAATTTAGTCCGCAACAAGAAGGGCTACCCAGATACAATATCCGCAACTTGATGCAGCTCCTCCTTCGTCGCTCTAATTTTGCAGCGGGCTTCCTTGGCAACCACCCGGGCCTTTTCCAGGTCCGCTGCCTTCGCCCGGTTTTCTTCTTCGAGAAGCTGGTAACGGTCAGCAGCATCTTTTAACTCTACAGCCATCTTGGCTATTTTTCTTTGCTCTCGCAATGCGCGGCCTGTTCGGCCCTTAACTCTTCGGCTGGCTTTAAAGCTGCCGCATTGCTACTCCTTGCTTGCTCCTTGACTCGGGCAAGCTTCGCCCGAAGGGTCTCCACGGTGGCAGCTCTATCTGCAGTCACAACATATTAAAGATACTGGCATCATGCTGCTCTTATTATGTGACAATCACCAGAAAAATCACTGACCCTGTGCCTCGTCAAGCCGCTTGTTGACAAGCGCGATGTCGGCATCTGCCGCATCCAGCTGTCACTTTAGTTCGGCAAACCCATCAGTCCGGCTAGCCACCGGAGCTTCAACCACCTGCGCATAAAGGCGGTCTGATTATTACCTGGGACTATGATCCTCTGTTTGCCACCGTTTTTGACGACAACCAGAGTCTCGGGGGCTACTATCTACACAGGGCACATCTAAAAATGTGTGGTACTGTCAAAAATGCACATCATTTCACGTACCTCAAAACCCGTCAGTAGACTCATAAAGGCTTCATGCAACCCGCTTTCGGTAGATGAAATCCTTTCAATCACCGTACCCATCAATGTGCGGTGCTCTTCTGAGATAGCCGCTTGCTCCAGCAGATCCCTTAGTACGTCCGACCGCACACCAGACGGTGCTGGACTCTTTCGATTGCTCTCTTCGATAGTCGGATACTGAGGAATTCGGGTGGCCATAGGATTACCTTCTGGCCTTGCCGGATCAGGAGAAACCCTCCGCGATGACACCTCGGGGTCACCCGCCTCGTGAGTCGGTGTGGCAGGGGGAGGCGTTTCGCTCTCCATCATCTCTGGAAGAAGATCCCCTGAAGACAAGCTCTGTTGAGAAGGGCTAAGATCCAAACTGCAAGATAAATGCCTCGGTTATTTTCCTCAGAGGTAAAGCGTGATATTTTCATTTACCCTTTTACTTACAGCTCGGTGGAGGGTTGATCCCCTTGAGGGCGTAGTGCGGCCAGGGTATCCCCCAGGGCAGGACCCTCCGGCGAAGATTTCTTCCCTCGTTTGGAGACCGTTGTCTCCGGGTCCTCAGAGGCGGTTCTCTTCCGTCCCTGGGGAGAGGAAGTTTCAGTTCCTCCCCCCGGCTAACCTCCATCGCGGAGGCGCTAGCCTCCTTGTTCCCCCCTTTATCTTCTCCTGAGGGTGCTTCATAAGGCGCGATCTCTAGCATCCTGGTTAGCACGGGATTTGGTGAGGTGTCAGGGAGGGGGGCCGAACACCTGATCAACTTTGCCTTCGCTATCCAATCCTGGGTCAAAGAGCGGCTTTTTTAGGGCAATGTTGCGATAAATAAACGGACAATGTGTTCGGATGCGGGGCTACTTACTTGGGTATCCGGGCGATTGCAGCTCAGACCAGCATCCTCGGTGATGTCCGGACACATTATTTGTGGTCCAAAGAACAATTTGTACATCTCTTCGTGCATCATGCTGAGGAAATGTTGAATAGCTCGCGGTCCTTCCGGGTTGAATTCCCACATGCGAAGGGGCCGGCATTTGCAAGGCTGGACTTGACGAACTAGCATGACTTGCACTACCATAACCAGACTGAAATCTCTCTAAAAAATATCTCGGATACGGCTTTGCAGTATTGGCACGTCCTTGGCTGGACCCCAGCTCAGCCCCCTGCTGATCCATGACATCAGTTGTGGTGGGGGGCCTGAGCGAAAGGTGGGGGCAGCTACCTACTTGGCACTTTGGGGAGCTGTGATGTAGAACCACTCCCGCTGCCACAATCCGGACACCTCTGGGAAGTAACCCTCAGGCCATGGAGCGTCAGCAATTTTTCTTATTGAAGCGCCTCCGCATGCTGCGTGCTGCCCCTTGATCATCTTCGGCTTCACATCGAAGGTCTTGAGCCACAGGTCGAAGTGAGTGGTAATGCGGAGGAAGGCCTCACATACGACAATAAATGTCGAGATGTGAAGAAGGGAATCCGGGGCCAGATCATGAAAATCTAGCCCGTAATAGAACATAAGACCCCTAGCAAAGGGATCCAGAGCAAGGCCTAGTCCTCGGAGGAAGTGGGAGATGAACACGACGCTCTCGTTGGGTTTGGGAGTAGGGACGACTTGCCCTTGGGCAGGCAGCCGATGCGAAATTTCGGCGGTCAGATATCTGGCCTCTCTCAACTTCTTGATGTCCTCCTCCGTGACAGAGGAAGGCATCCACCGACCTTGAAGGTTGGATCCGGACATAGTTGAAGGTCCGAAGTGCCTAAACCTGAGCTTTGGGTGTTGGAACTCGAGACGGGAGGCGGATTTGATTAAGATCGAGAGGAAAAGGCCTTGTCCCCTTTATAAAGAGGGTGAATATCAAGCGTCCTCCTCGTGGCCGTTTGGGACTTGCCTAAGATCTAGGAGTCCTACCAATAGGCACGGTTGGGTTACCCACGTCCGTATTGACGAGAATCCCGTAATAAAGGGGACACGATCTCTGCTTCGACAAGACATGCCAAGGAAACCGCCTCGCGAAACACGCTGAGATTAGTTATGAAAAATGAATCGAATAAAGACCTGGCTGTGGTGTGATGTCATACTACGGGGTACGTCAGCAGATTAGATTTAGGAAATATTATTCTCTCTATGGTGGTATGTGGGACTTGTTTTGCAGAGCCGGACACGGTCCTCGTGTTCAAAATCTTCTATGAAGTATTCGGAGGAGGAACCCGCCTTGCAATGCCGAAGACAATCTGCACGCCGGACTCATCGTCATTGAAGCCTAGTTCAGGGGCTACTGAGGGAGTCCTGGATTAGGGGGTATCCGGACAGCCGGATTATATCCTTTGGCCGGACTGTTGGACTATGAAGACACAAGATTGAAGACTTCGTCCCATGTCTGGATGGGACTCTCCTTGACGTGGAAGGCAAGCTTGGCAATACAGATATATAGATCTCCTTCCTTGTAACCGACTCTGTGTAACCCAGCCCCCCTCCGGTGTCTATATAAACCGGAGGGTTTAGTCCGTAGGACGAACAACAATCATACCATAGGCTAGCTTTTAGTGTTTAGCCTCTTCGATCTTGTGGTAGATTAACTCTTGTACTACTCATATTATCAAGAACAATCAAGCAGGACGTAGGGTATTACCTCCATCAAGAGGGCCCGAACCTGGGTAAACATCGTGTCCCCTACCTCCTGTTACCATCCGCCTTAGACGCACAGTTCGGGACCCCCTACCCGAGATCCGCCGGTTTTGACACCGACATGGATCTCAATGATGCTATTCTAGTGGATGTGTGATTGAGTTTTGTTTGAGTGAATTTCCTCTTTGTGTTCTTGTGTTCACCCTCTTTACCCCCTCCAAGTGTAAAAATATCTCCACTTAGGGTTCCACCCTACAACATATTGGTATCACGAGCAAGGTTGATTCACATCTTGGAGTCCCTACCCCCCATATTCTAGCGTAATTTTCTTGCTTTTTGTCCCAATTCGAAAATCCCCACAAAAAGAGGCCCAAATTTTTTCTTGCAATTTGTTGGTTCTTGTGAGATTTTATTGTTTTGATCCACGAATTTTTTGTTTGCTACCGAATTAAACCCTCACAACCATCCCCAACATTGAATTTGGTCCAATTTTGAGTTTCCATGGATTTGGGTGTGTTCTTGCGCAGGCAGAGCACCCCGTGCGCATGGGCCATTGGGACCCTGTATCTGTGGGACCCCGTCCACACGGGCACAACTTACCCCGTGCGCATGGACCACCCAGAGAGGTTCGGATACCACCCATTTTGTAGCCTTTTCCATCCAACCACCGCCATTTGCTTTCTGCACTACCTCACATTTGGTGTTTGAGATTTTGGGTCCCGGTTCACTGTGTCCTAAGGTGTTTTGGCTACTTAGGGACAATTGTACATCAACCACACTGCTACTCATCATCGTCCCGAACGCGACATCGACAACGACCATTTCATCATCGTTCATCGTTGCTTAGACTCGACAAACCACAGACGATAACCTCGATGACTCTTGTACTCATTCCTTGCCATTACATTGATAGCCTCGAGCCTTTTTGCGTTAGTTACCCATCGAGACTAGCGAGTTGAGAATTGCCGGGCGACGCTCTTTGTTCACCTTTAGTGATACACTTATCCTGCATAGCTACATTTAGCGTGCAATCTTCTTGCTATCATCATCGTGCCATAAGTCTCTCTCGTGCATACCATACTTTGTTATTTCATATACCGACTCGCATATCAAGCATTGTGGCATTGTTAATAAAAGCTTTTAAGCAAAAGAAAAGAGAAACAAAGATCTAGTAAGCAATAGCTTTGATCCATTTTGCATAGTTCGTTCATCTTTGTCCATACATACATAAGCATACTGTTGGGAAACGTTCCATGGAAAACAAAAAAATTCTATGCACACACAAAATCTATCCATGGAGATGCATATCTACGAGAGGGGGTGAGCATCTACATACCCTTGTAGATCGCTAAGAAGAAGTGTTTATCAACGCGGTTGATGTAGTCGTACACCTTCACGATCCGTTCTGATCAAGCACCGAACCTACAACACCTCCGCATTCAGCACACGTTCAGCTCGAAGTAGTAGATGAGTTCCGGTAGCACGATGGCGTGGTGACAGTGGTGGTGAAACTATTTCCATAGGCCTTCTCCAAGCACAACGGATTTAGAGTGGAGGATGAACTAGAGGGAGAGGGGGCGCCAGCACACAGCTTGGTGAATCGTGGTTTGTGGTGCCCCCTCCCCTCCTCTCATATATATAGGTGGAGGGGGAGGGGAGGCAGCCTAGGGCACGCCCCAAGGGGGTCTGGCGGCTTCCCTAGGGCACCTGCCAAGGCGCACCCCTTCCATACTTGGCGCATGGGGGAAGGAAAGGGGGGCCGGCGGCCCCTAGGGCTCCTCTGCTTCCTTCTTCCTTGCATGGAGAAAGGTAGGAGGGGGACCAGCCCCTCGTCCTTCCTTCCTAAGGCCGGCGGCCAGGAGGTGGGGTGTACCAGCCCCCGTGTGGGATGGTGTGTTCCCCTCCTTTTGGCCTGTTAGGCCCAACAACTCGCCATGGCTTTCCGGAACCCTTTTCAGTGATCCGATAATTATCCGGTGTAGTCGGGAACCCTTCCGGAGATCGAATACTATCATTCTATATATTAATATTTACCTCCAGACCATTATGGATCTCCTCGTCATGTCCGTGATCTCATCCGGGACTCCGAACAATATTCGGTCACCAACATACATAACTCATATATAGTACTATATCGTCAACGAACATTAAGCGTGCGGACCCTACGGGTTCGAGAATGATGTAGACATGATCGAGACGCTTCTCCGGTCAATAACCAATAGCGGGACCTGGATGCCCATATTGGTTCCTACATATTCTATGAAGATCTTTATTGTCGAACCTTTATCACTACATACGTAGTTCCCTTTGTCCGTCGGTATGTTACTTGCACGAGATTCGATCGTCAGTATCTCAATACCTCGTTCAATCTCGTTACCGACAAGTCTCTTTACTCATTCTGTAATACATCATCTTGTAACTAACTCCTTAGTAACTTTGCTTGCAAGCTTCTTGTGATGTTGTATTGTCAAGAGGGCCCAGAGATACCTTTCCATCATACGAAATGACTAATCCCAATCTCGATCCATGCCAACTCAACAGACACCTTCAAAGATACCTGTAGAGAACCTTTATGATCACCTAGGTATGAAGTGACGTTTGATACACACAAGGCATTCCTCCGGAGTCCGGGAGTTGCATGATCTCATGGTCGAAGGAATATGTATTTGACATTAAGAAAGCAGTAGCAATAAACTGAACGGTCATATGCTATGCTAACGGATGGGTCTTGTCCATCACATCATGCTCCTAATGACATGATCCAATTATCAAACGACAACTCATGTCTATGGTCAGGAAACCTTAACCATCTTTTATCAACGAGCTAGTCTAGTAGAGGCTTACTAAGGACTAGGTATTTGTTTATGTATTCACACATGTATTTGTGTTTCCGATCAATACAACTGTATCATGAATAATAAACCTTTATCATGATTAAGGAAATATAATAATAACCACTTTATTATTACCTCTAGGGCATATTTCGAACACATACTTGGGATTGTAGACACCACGTTTCTCTCATAGGTTGGTGCACAAGCGTATCTAGACCATTGAGCAATCGAGCTAGCGTCTCTCTAGTATCTGTACAACAAGATCATTTTCCGTGGTTTCACATTTTGAGCTGATTCCTTGGTTGTGCGGATCCAACTTATCTTCCATGTGTTGTTCCTAGTGATACATTGGGTTTGATCTATTTATCTTACTTGCAATTTGTGCATCTCTTCAACATTATCAATATCTTGGCTAACACTTGCTTGAATTTTGTGCCACTCTTCCTAACCAAGCTACTCTATAAGCCTTTACTTGTAGGTGTGAGAAAACAAAACCCGGTACCAATTCTCCTACTATAGCACTCCGTTGAGTGATACTCGATACATCCTCAACCTTTGGAAAAGGTAAGTTTGGTATTGTTCTCTCATTTTCCTGCTCACCACCTCTTGGTTATGATGGATAGGGCAATCAATTCGGCCAACCCACTCTTTGAGAATAAAGATGAAGCGAACGACTACGTCACCAAAATTCACCTTTTCAGCATCCAACGATCTCTACATCAAGAAAGCGAAGCTTTGGGCGACCACATTGAGCAAATCACCACCGACCTACGCCAATCGGAAGAAATAAACCGGGAATACCTCGATGCCAAGCTCACCACACAAATGGAAGAATTTTTCAACATGATCATGAGTCGTGCGTCCTCCACCACCTCTTCGTCAAGATGGTGCCACTCAAGTCAACGATCTTTGGACTCTTCTTCTGATGCAGGTCCTCCTCGAGCTCATTCTCATTGGCGCAACGACCCTCAAGATTGCCATGTCAATGGTTTGCAAGACTGTGTTCGAGAATGTGATCGACTTTGTTGCCAAGAACAAGATGGAATGGACCGAGCGCACCCTCAGCAATCACCCCGTCAAGCACCTCAACACTGCGATACGATTCAGCAAGAACAAAGACGTCCTAATGAACATGCCCTTTAAGAACAACACACACTCTGTGAGGCCACTAGATCCGTCGGAGAATGCAACCGTCAAGTGCGTGAACAAGAAGAAGCACTCCGCCAAGAACAAAAAGATGAAGCCGCTCACCATGAAGAGCAACAAGAAAGAAGGAACCAAGCACAAATGTTGTGACCTAATCAGCAAGTCCATCAAGAGGATCGTGAAATTAAAGACCCTCCTCCATGTGAAGTGCGACATCACCATCGTCAATATGATGAAGAACAACACTACGACAAGATCAAGTTCACCATGCCCAAGTTGTCCGGAAGCAACGATCACCCGGCGCCGGGGGAAGGTTACATACATGAGAAAATAAGGCCAGTGCTCCACGCCGACGCTGGTACGTCCATGCCAATTGCTCCCAAGGAGTATCTCTCATGGGCATTGAAGTTCGACAATATATTCCGTATTCACAATTACGAAGAGGAGAAGAAAATCGCCATAGCCTCCCTCGAGTTTCGAGACTACGTCCTCATTTGGTGGGAACAAGTGATTGAGACACGAAGGGAGAAAGGCGAACCACCCATCACGACTTGGACACAAATGAAGGATGTCATGAGAGCTTGCTTCATGCCTACACACTACACCTGAAATCTCTTCAAGAAGTTGCAACTTCTCAAGCAAGGCACGAAGATGGTGGAAGAATACTACCAAGAAATGGAGATTGCCATGATACCGGCGAATTTCAAGGAAGATGACGAGCAAACCATGGCTCACTTCTTGAATGGACTCAACCATCCTATCAAGAAAATTGTGGACTTCCAACCGTACTCCAACCTCCTCGAGCTAGTTCACCAAGCGTCCAAGGCCGAGCGACAAGTGCAAGGCGACTACAAATACACCAAGTACTCTTCCAAGTCCTATGGTTCACACAATCAAGCTTCAACAACTACGACGCCTCCTACCTCGACGAAAGCTACACAAAGCAACAATGACAAGTCAAGTTACAAGAAAACTTTGACATCTTCCAGTCATCCTCCTACTACAAGCAACTTCAAGCCGAGAGCTTCATCATCGACTACTCCAATGGATGAGACCGTCAAGATGAGTTCCATCAAATGCTTCACATGTCAAGGCTGAGGACACAAGACATTTGAGTGTCCCACTCGATGCACCATGATCGCCAACGACGACAGTTCCTATGACTCCATGAGTGAGGAAGAAATGGAAGCACTTGAGCACGTGTCCATGCACCGACGAGTGAATGAAGATGAAGACAACCAAGTCTTTTGCGACAACAATTCAAGCACCAGTCTTGTGGTCTGCAAGGTCTTGACGCTTCAACACAAACAAGATGAAGACCAATGTTGCCACATCTTCCACACCAAAGCGGGCATCAATGGACGTTCCGTGAAGGTCATCGTCGACGGAGGGATTTGCCACAATTTGGCAAGTGAAGAGCTATGTTCCAAGCTACAATTGATCAAGATGAAGCATCCTCACCCCTACAAGGTCCAATGGCTTAGCGACTTCGACACCATTCAAGTGGAGCACACAGTGCAAGTTTCCTTGAAGATCGGCGCATAAGAAGACACCTTGGAGTGTGATGTGGTTCCTATGTCCATGTGCCATCTCCTCTTAGGAAGACCTTGGCAATTTGACCACAGTGTCATCCACAACAGGCATACAAACCACTATAGCTTCAAGATGAAGGGCAATGAATACATGATACGACCTATGTCACCAAGTCAAGTGATCACCAACAAGAAAGCATCCACCCATCATGGAGAGAACGGTGAGAGAGTGAACCACCACAAAGAGAGTGAGCGGCACAAGCCCAAAGTGAGTGCCTCCATGATGAGCGACAAGAAAAATCTAGTGATCTTAGCCACCAAAAGAGACACTATGCCCGTCAAGTTCCTAAGCTACTTTTGGAAGACACTATGCGCCAAGCTCGACATCAAGCTACTATTCTCGATGGCCTATCATCCTCAAACCAATGGCCAAACGGAAGTCACCAACCAGACGCTATCTACTCTCCTATGCGTATTGATCAAGAAGAACATCAAGGAGTGGGAGGAGTGCTTACCCATCATTGAGTACGCCTACAATTGTGCAAGACACTCTACTACCGGCAAGTCCCCCTTTGAGGCCATCTACGGCTTCAACCCGTTGTCGCCCTTGGACATCCTTCCTCTACCACTCCAAGAACGTGCGAACATGGATGCAAGTGCAAGAGCAACTTACCTCAACAAGATGCATGAAGATACAAGGTCCACGATCGAATGTCAAGTACACCGTTTCACCAACAAGCTCAACATCAACAAGACCCCCATGGTGTTCAAACTAGGCGATCTAGTATGTCTACATCTCCGCAAGGACCACTTCCCCAATGATCACAAGTCCAAGCTACTACCGCGAGACGATGGACCCTTCATAGTGCTTGCCCGTTACAATGACAACGCCTACAAGACATCCCGCTTAACAAGTACAACGTAAATCTTCAACGTCAAGGACTTGGCCCCATGATCCAAGGATGGGTCTCTGCCAAGGCGGGAGATGATGCGAAGCATCCTTCTATCATCCCCATGGACTCTGCACAAACACAAAAGCACCACATGGACCTATGACAAGAGCTCGCGCATGTGCCATCGAAACTAAGGTGAACTCACTCCTCTTCGAGATTGACATGGATACAAATGGAACTTGGATGCTACCTCACCAAAACATGGTATGTGTCGTTAGGTATGAGGACGAATGCCACAAAGCATCTAGGGAGCATCCCGGAGGCCATGGAGAGGACCCCAAGGAAGAAGGAGAAGGTCATCAAGTCAAAAACAACAACTCCCAGGCAACCACGTGCGCACGGCCTCCCCTGACCCTATGCCCACGGGCCTCCCAGAAAGCTACTAGAAGTGAAGACACGCACCCCCGTGCACCCGGCCTCCGAACCCCATGTGCTAGGGCCTCGCCGCTGTAGCACCCCACGCACACGGGCGTGTACCGTGCCAACGGGACCCCCGTGCATACGGGCCTCACTTACCCCATGCGCATGGCCCTCCTAGGTTGCAGCCGAGGGTTTCTTGTCTTGCCTCCAAAGTAGTCCCCTACCTCCCTCTAGCTATATATTCCGTGCCTAGGACATTAGTTAGGGTTAGCAAAGTATATGTGAGACATTCATAGAGCTTTGCTCTTTATACCACTCCTCTTGGAGATCAAAACCTCCTAGGAGAAGATCCCAACTGGATATCAAGACCAACTCTCGGAGAAGACTATCATCAAGACCCCACCTCCTTAGGAGTGGGAAGAACCTGACCTTTGTGCTTGTTTCCTTCGATTGTTCTTGTATTCTTGTGGATCTCAACTATGCTATTCTAGTGGATGTGTGATTGGGTTTTGTTTGAGTGAATTTCCTCTTTGTGTTCTTGCATTCATTCTATTTCTCCCCTCCAAGTGTGAAATGATCTCCACGTAGGGTTCCACCCTACAACAGACTTTCCGAGTACGAGATGATTAAAGATGGCAATCCCACCAATAGGTTTTGGCACCCATGGCAATTTGATCCGAATAGGTATGGTATGGATTGGCAGCTTCGTACATGGGTCTGTGGTGACCCAACCAATGTATGACATAGGCACGAGTTTATGTTGATGGGTCACAATGTGGGTTTTGTGATTAGTACTGTTAATCATACCTTTTCAATTCATATTTTATGTGAATGCACTACATATAACATATATAATGTCAGACCTAACATACACAACTATTATTAGTAAATCTATTAATTAATTTACATGAGATGGATTCGATGATCGGATGAGGATGCCGGAAGTGAAACATCTTGATTCAGAATATCCAGACCGGTGATCTTGCTCCAACTTCCGCCCCAATGCTCGGGCCCTTCACATGCATGATCGTAATGACGGCAACGCTAACACCGACCTCTCCCTCACTCAAGTTTATCATATCCTCATCCTCCTCATCATGGATCAACACCAGTTGCTACACACTTGCTAACACAAGGATAAAGACACCGAATTTGTTGTGGTCATGGCTGGAGCTATGTATCTCAATAGGAAAATCACAAGCTACCTATTGTCCGGACGTAACCAGAGTGTAATTTTATGGGCTCTTAGTGTATCCACATATAGTCGAGTACCAAAACCTACAAAACAATTATCTCGGCTTGTACCAAGATAAGCCGACTATTAAGGAAAAACCCTCGATGTATGTATCCACCTTGACATATTGAACAACAACTACATGGCTTAGATTTGGCTGTTGGCAAATGGACTGCACGTGGTCACCATCGACATGCTTAATGTCAACTGTAATGGTGATCGATATAAGCCGAGTACGCTCCAATGACACCTGACTTGTATTTTCCCCTTTCTCTTTCTAAAACACATAATGCGTCACCTCCTATATAGGCCGAGTACTCGACTTCTTTTTGGATTGTATCCTGCCACCTACCCCTTCCCTTGCCTTTTATGTGAAGTGCGTGCTAGAGACAACATACAACCATGTCTCTCCACTGTCGCTATCCTCCTCCTGAACCGAAGCATGTCACCGCGACCCAAGCTTGCCACTAGCTCGCCGCCGTCAACTATCCTTCATCGCACGGGCCGAGGGAGCATTCGTCGCCACCATCTCTCCTTCATCACATAGGATGACGCCGTCGTGGGCTCCGCCAATTCGATGCATCGGCCATTGCCACCATCCCGTATGCCGGTCGACCTGCCACATCCCACCGAGGTGAGTAAGCTCCACTGGTTTTTTCTTTCATTTTGCTATATTTTTGGATGAATAATATGCATGTCGATGAAAATAGCTTGCTATGTATGGTAATAATCGTTATATATGCATGATATGCATGGATCTATACACTAGATATGTTAATAATAACTAGAAAAGAGCCCGTGTATTGCAATGGGAGAAAAAACTGTGGACACTCCCCTAACCCAATAACCATGACTCAAGTACAACGTCTCGCCACCAAGTCCAACATAAACAAGACCCCCATGGTGTTCAAACCGGGCGATCTAGTATGGCTACACCTCCTCAAGGACCGTTCTCAGCGTACTAGGAACGGGGGTACCCAGACTTGCCTGCCCGCGGCCCATGACGTGGCTTTATCGACGGCCTGGTACGGTCCAGCTTCAACAAGAACAACAACAACTAAAGACCCTTGCGAGGGGCCAAGCCTCACGAGGCGGACGACACCAAGACCTCCCTGGGGGGCAGCCTCACCAGGCTGGCTCCCGAGGAGCGGAGATATCAATGCAAGGTGCACCTCGCGAGGTTCATATGACGTGAGCCATGACGACCAAGGCCAGGCGGGCGCCCGCGGGCGCAGTGTACCAGTTTCCTCTTTTGTGCTAAGGAGGCAAGCGCAGGGGCGGAGTCCCGAGGAATCAAGCAAAGGTTTCCATTTCGATGCAACAAGACCAAGACTGCCAGGACGGCAGGACGGAGGTCATCGCGGAGCCAACCGCGGCATTACCACCAGAGGCTTTTGCAGGCGAATACTACCTTTGTCAGGATAGCTTATACTAATTGTTCCCCTTAGAATTTGGTTGTTGTGGGATCCCTTCCCACCTTACATTTGGGAAGAGGACCGAGGCCACTATAAATAGGACCTAGCCACCACCATAGAAGAGGACGGATCATTCAGATCATCCTTACACCCACCAGCTCATCAAGCACAACAACACTTCCCCTACTGAGGCTGTTCCACCTTTGTACTAGTTCAACCTCAGCCCCTCAAGGCCAATCCACCACAAAGCACGAGTAGGGTTTTACACTGCAAGGTGGCCCGAACCTGGTAAACTACCGTGTCTCTTCTCCGCTGGGTTCCTCGAGCTAGGCTGTGGAATCGGTGCGTGGGCAGACTGGGGAGGATGAGTTCTTCGCATGCACCCCAGTGTTCGAACCTCTCAAGGGTCCACGGAACCCCAAATCCGACAATCTCTTCCCCAACGAGTACAAGTCCAAGCTACTACCATGAGCCAATGGACCCTTCAATGTGCTCATCCACTACAATGACAACACCTACAAGATCGACATCCCACGTGACAAGTACAACATAAGCAACATCTTCAATATTAAGGACTTGGTCCCATACCATGGCGAGGAAGATCATGATCTGAGGATGGATCTCTCCCAAGGGGGAGATGATGCGGAGCATCCTTCGATGATCCCCATGGACTCTACACCAAGACATCAAGCACCACGTGGACCTATGACAAGATCTCACGCACGTGCCATCGAAACCAAGGTGAACTCACTCCTCTTTGAGATTGACATGGATACGAATGGAACATAGATGCCACCTCACCAAAATGTGCTATGTGTCGTTAGGTACGGGGACGACAGCCACAAAGCATCTAGGGAGTATCCTGGGGCCATGGAAAAGGACCCTAAGGCCACAAGGAAGAAGGAGAAGCTCGTCAAGTCGAAAACAACAAGTCCCAGGCAACCCCGTGCAGATGGCCTTCCCCGACCCCGTTCCCATAGGCCTCCCAGAAAGCTACTGGAAGTGAAGACGAGCACCCCCGTGTGTCCGGCCTCCTAACCCCGTGCGCCCGGGCCTCGCCGTTGCAGCACCCCGCGCACATAGGTGTGTACCGTGCCCACGGGGCCCCCGTGCACATGGGCCTTACTTACCCCATGCGCATTGCCCTCCCAGGTTACGGCCGAAGGTCTCCTGTCTTGCCTCCCAAGTCGTCCCCTACCTCCCTCTAGCTATATATTCCGTGCCTAGGGCATTATTTAGGGTTAGCAAAGTATATGTGAGACATTGATAGAGCTTTGCTCCTTCTACCACTCCTCTTGGAGATCAAGACCTCCTAGGAGAAGATCCCAAGTGGATATCAAGACCTAATCTTGGAGAAGACTATCACCAAGACCTCACCTTCTTAGGAGTGGGAAGAACCTGACCTTTGTGCTTGTTTCCTTGGATTGTTCTTGAATTCTTGTGGATCTCAACTATGCTATTCTAGTGGATGTGTGATTGGGTTTTATTTGAGTGAATTTCCTCTTTGTGTTCTTGCATTCATCCTATTTGCCCCCTCCAAGTGAGAATAATCTCCACGTAGGGTTCCACCCTACAACAGAATTTCTGAGTACGAGATGATTAAAGATGGCAATCCCACCAATAGGTTTTGGCACCCATGGAAATTAGATCTGAATAGGTATGGTATGGGTTGGTGGCTTCGCACATAGGTCTGTGGTGACCCAACCAATCTATGGCATAGGCACAAGTTTATAACGGTGGGGCACCCTGTGGGTTTTCTGATTAGCACTGTTAATCATACCTTTTCAGTTCATATTTTAGGTGAATGCACTACATATAACATATATAATGTCACACCTAAAATACACAATTATAATTAGTAAATCTATTTATTAATTTACATGAGATGGATTTGATGCTCGGATGAGGATGCTGCAAGTGAAACATCTTGATTCAGAATATCCAGACCGGTGATCTTGCGCCAACTTCCGCCCCAATGCTCAGGCCCTTCCCATGCATGATGGTAATGATGGCAGTGCCAACACCGGCCTCTCCCTCACTCAACTTTATCATATCCTCATCCTCCTCATCACGGATCAACATCAGTTGCTACACACTTGCTAGCACAAGGATAAAGACACCGAATTTGTTTCGGTCATGGCTGGAGCTATGTATATCAACAGAAAAATCACAAGCTACCTAGTGTCCAAACGTAAACAGAGTGTAATATTATGGGCTCTTAGTGTATCCACATGTAAGTCGAGTACCAAAACCTAATTTTTTTATCTCGGCTTGTACCAAGATAAGCCGACTATTATGGAAAACCCTCGATGTAATTATCCACCTTGACATATTGAACAAAAACTACATGGCTTACATTTGGCTGTTGGCAAATGGACTGCACCTGGTCGCCATCGACATGCTTACTGTCAACTATAATGGTGATCAATATAAGCCGAGTACGCTCCAAAGACACACGACTTGGATTTTCCCTTTTCTCTTTGTAAAACACATAATGCGTCGCCTCCTATATAGGTCGAGTACTCGACTTCTGTTTGGATTGTATCCTACCCACCGACCCCTTCCCTCGCCTTTTATGTGAAGCGCGTGCTAGTGACACCATGCAACCATGTCGTGCCACCGTTGCTATCCTCCTCCTGAACTGAAGCATGTCGCCGCGACCCAAGCTTGCCACCAGCTCGCCGCCATGGACTATCCTTCATCCCATGGGCCGAGGGAGCAGCCGTCGCCACCATCTCTCCTTCATCACACAGGATGACGCCGTCGTAGGCTCTGCCAATTCGACACTTCGGCCATCACCACCATCCCGTACGCCGGTCGACCTTCCACATCCCACCGAGGTGAGTAAGTTCCACTGGTTTTTTCTTTCATTTTTCTATATTTTTGGATGAATAATATGCATGTCGATGAAAATAGCTTGCTATATATGGTAATAATCGTTATATATCCATGATATTAATGGATATATACACTAGATATGTTAATAATAACTAGCAAAAGAGCCCGTGTATTGCAATGTGAGAAAACCTATGACACTCACCTAACCCAATAACCATGACTCAAGTACACCGTCTCGTCACCAAGATCAACATCAATAAGACCCCCATGGTGTTCAAACCGGGCGATCTAATATGGCTACACCTCCGCAAGGACCGCTTCCCCAACGAGTACAAGTCAAGCTACTACCACGAGATAATGGACCCTTCAATGTGCTAGTCCGTTACAATGACAACGCCTACAAGATCGGCATCCCACATGACAAGTACAACGTAAGCGACTTCTTCAACGTCAAGGACTTGGTCCCATAACATGGTGATGAAGATCACGATCCGAGGATGGATCTCTCCCAAGGGGGGAGATGATGCGGAGCATCCTTCGATCATACCCATGGACTCTACGCCAACACATCAAGCACCACGTGGACCTATGACAAGAGCTCACGCACGTGCCATCGAAACCAAGGTGAACTCACTCCTCTTCGAGATTGACATGGATACGAATGGAACATAGATGCGACCTCACCAAAATGTGCTATGTGTCATTAGGTATGAGGACGACAACCACAAAGCAGCTAGGGAGCATCCCGGGGTCCATGGAAAAGGACCCCAAGGCCACAAGGAAGAAGGAGAAGCTCGTCAAGTCGAAAGCAACATGTTCCACGCAACCCCGTGCAAATGGCCTTCTCCGACCCCATGCCCACGGGCCTCCCAGAAAGCTACTGGATGTTAAAACGAGCACCCCCGTGCGCCTGTCCTCCGGACCCCGTGCGCCCGGGCCTCACCGCTGTAGCACCCCGCGCGCATGGCCGTGTACCATGCCCACGGGACCCCCGTGCGCACGGGCCTTACTTACCCCGTGCGCATTACCCTCCTAGGTTGCGGCTGAAGGTCTCCTGTCTTGCCTTCCAAGTTGTCCCCTACCTCCCTCTAGCTATATATTCCGTGCCTAGGACATTATTAAGGGTTAGCAAAGTATATGTGAGACATTGATAGAGCTTTGCTCCTGCTACCACTCCTCTTGGAGATCAAAACCTCCTAGGAGAAGATCCCAAGTGGATATCAAGACCTACTCTTTGAGAAGACTATCACCAAGACCTCACCTTCTTAGGAGTAGGAAGAACCTGACCTTTGTGCTTGTTTCCTTCGATTGTTCTTGTATTCTTGTGGATCTCAACTATGCTATTCTAGTGGATGTGTGATCGGGTTTTGTTTGAGTGAATTTTCTCTTTGTGTTCTTGCGTTCAACCTATTTCCCCCTCCAAGTGTGAATGATCTCCCCTTAGGGTTCCATCCTACAACAGACATTCTGAGTACGAGATGATTAAAGATGGCATTCCCACCAATAGGTTTTGGCACCCATGGCAATTAGATCCAAATAGGTATGGTATGGGTTGGCGGTTTCACACATGGGTCAGTGGTGACCCAACCAATCTATGATATAGGCACAAATTTATGTCGGTGGGTCACCGTCTGGGTTTTCTGATTAGTACTGTTAATCATACCTTTTCAGTTCATATTTTATGTATATGCACTATATATAACATATATAATGTCACACCTAACATACACAATTATTATTAGTAAATCTATTTATTAATTTACATGAGATGGATTCGATGCTCGGATGAGGATGACGCAAGTGAAACATATTGATTAGAATATCCAGACCGGTGATCTTGCGCCAACTTCCGCCCCAATGCTCAGGCCCTTCCCATGCATGATGGTAATGACGGCAGTGCCCACACCGGCCTCTCCCTCACTCAACTTTATCATATCCTCATCCTCGTCATCACGGATCAACATCAGTTGCTACACACTTGCTAGCACAAGGATAAAGACACTGAATTTGTTGCGGTCATGGCTGGAGCTATGTATCTCAATAGGAAAATCACAAGCTACCTAGTGTCCGGACGTAAGCAGAGTGTAATTTTACACGCTCTTTGTGTATCCACATGTAAGTCGAGTACCAAAATCTAATTTTTTTTATCTCGTCTTGTACTAAGATAAGCCGACTATTATGGAAAAACCCTCGATGTATGTATCCACCTTGACATATTGAACAACAACTACATGGCTTACATTTGGCTGTTGGCAAATGGACTGCATGTGGTCGCCATCGACATGCTTAATGTCAACTGTAATGGTGATCAATATAAGCCGAGTACGCTCCAATGACACACGACTTGTATTTTCCCTTTACTCTTTCTAAAACACATAATGCGTCGCCTCCTATATAGGTCGAGTACTTGGCTTCTTTTTGGATTGTATCCTGCCCACCTACCCCTTCCCTTGCCATTTATATGAAGAGTGTGCTAGCGACACCGTACAACCATGTCGCGCCACTGTCGCTATCCTCCTCCTGAACCGAAGCATGTCGCCGCGACCGAAGCTTGCCACCAGCTCGCCGCCATCGACTATCCTTCATCCCACGGGCCGAGGGGGGAGCCGTCACCACCATCTCTCCTTCATCACACATGATGTCGCCGTCGCGGGCTCCGCCAATTCAATGTGTCGGCCATCGCCACCATCCCGTATGTCGGTCGACCTGCCACATCCCACCGAGGTCAGTAAGCTCCACTGGTTTTTTCTTTCATTTTTCTATATTTTTGGATGAATAATATGCATGTTGATGAAAATAGCTTGCTATATACGGTAATAATCGTTATATATGCATGATATGCATGGATCTATACACTAGATATGTTAATAATAACTAGCAAAAGAGCCAGTGTATTGCAACGGGAGAAAAAACTATGACATTCCCCTAACCCAATAACCATGACTCAAGTACACCGTCTCGCCACCAAGCTCGACATTAACAAGACCCACATGGTGTTCAAACCGAGAGAGCTAGTATAGCTACACCTCCGCAAGGACCGCTTCCCCAACGAGTACAAGTCCAAGCTACTACCGCAAGCCAATGGACCCTTCAATGTGCTTGTCCGTTACAATGACAATGCCTACAAGATCTACATGCCACGTGACAAGTACAACCTAAGGGACATCTTCAACGCCAAGGACTTGGACCCATACCATGGTGCTGAAGATCACGATTCGAGGATGGATCTCTCCCAAGGGGGGAGATGATGCGGAGCTTCCTTCGATCATCCCCATGGACTCCACACCAACACATCAAGCACCACATGGACCTATGACAAGAGCTCATGCACATGCCATCGAAACCAAGGTGAACTCACTCCTCTTCGATATTGACATGGATACGAATGGAACATATATGCCACCTCACCAAAATGTGCTATCTGTCGTTAGGTATGAGGACGACCGCCACAAAGCAGCTAGCGAGCATCCCGGAGGCCATGGAAAAGGACACCAAGGCCACAAGGAAGAAGGAGAAGCTCGTGACGTCGAAAACAACAAGTCCCAGGCAACCCCGTGCACATGGCCTTCCCAAACCCCGTGCCCACGGGCCTCCCAGAAAGCTACTGGATGTGAAGACGAGCACCCCTGTGCGCCTGAGCCTCGCCGCTGTAGGACCCCGCGCGCATGGGCGTGTACCATGCCCACGGGACCCCCGTGCACACGGGCCTCACTTACCCCATGCGCATGGCCCTCCCAGGTTGCGGCTGAGGGTCTCCTGTCTTGCCTCCCAAGTCATCCTCTACCTCCCTCTAGCTATATATTCCATGCCTAGGACATTATTCAAGGTTAGCAAAGTATATGTGAGACATTGGTAGAGCTTTGCTCCTTCTACCACTCCTCTTGGAGATCAAGACGTCCTAGGAGAATATCCCAAGTGGATATCAAGACCTCCTCGTGGAGAACATTATCATCAAGACCTCACCTCCTTCGGAGTGGGAAGATCCTGACCTTTGTGCTTGTTTCCTTGGATTGTTCTTGTATTCTTGTGGATCTCAACTATGCTATTCTAGTGGATGTGTGATTGGGTTTTGTTTGAGTGAATTTCCTCTTTGCCTTCTTGCGTTCATCCTATTTTCCCCTCCAAGTGTGAAAAGATCTCCACGTAGGGTTCCACCCTACAACAGACTTTCTGAGTATGAGATGATTAAAGATGGCAATCCCACCAATAGGTTTTTGCACCCATGGCAATTAGATCCGAATAGGTATGGTATGGGTTGGCGGCTTTGCCCATGGGCATTACCTTTGGTGACCCAACCAATCTATGGCATAGGCACAAGTTTATGTCGGTGGGTCACCCTGTGGGTTTTTTTGATTAGTACTATTAATCATACTTTTTGACTTCATATTTTATGGGAATGCACTACATATAACATATATAATGTCAAACCTAACATAAACAATTATTATTAGTAAATCTATTTATTAATTTACATGAGATGGATTCGATCCTTTGATGAGGATGCCCCAAGTGAAACATCTTGATTCGGAATATCCAGACCGGTGATGTTGCGCCAACTTCCGTGCCAATGCTCGGGCCCTTCCCCTTGCGCCAACTCAACTTTATCATCTCATCATATTCCTCATCACGGATCAACATCAGTTGCTACACACTTGCTAACACAATGATTAAGACACTGAATTTGTTGCGTTCATGGCTGGCGCTATGTATCTCAACAGGAAAATCACAAGCTGCCTAGTGTCCAGACGTAAGCGGAGTGTAATTTTATGGGCTCTTGGTGTATCCACATGTAAGTCGAGTACCGAAACCTACAAAAAAAGTTATCTCGGCTTGTAGCAAGATAAGACGACTATTATGGAAAAACCCTCGGTGTACATATCCACCTCGACATGTTCAACAAAAACAACATGACTTACATTTTGCTGTTCGCAAATGGACTGCATGTGGCCGCCATCAATATGCTTAATGCCTACTGTAATGGTGATCGATATAAGCCGAGTACGCTCCAACGACACCTGGCTTTTATTTTCACTTTTCTCTTTCTAAAACACATAATGCGTCGCCTCCTATATAGGCCGAGTACTCGGCTTATTTTTGGATTATATCCTGCCCGTCTGCCCCTTCCCCTGCCTTTTATGTGAAGCGCATGCTGGCGACGCCGTACAACCATGCCGGGCCACCGTCGCCATCCTCCTCCTCAACCAGAGCATGTCACCGCGACCCAAGCTTGCCACCAGCTGACCGCTGCCGACTATCCTTCATCCCACGGGCCGAGGGAGTAGCTGCTACCATCTCTCCTTCATCACCTAGGATGACGCTGTCGCGGGCTCCGCCAATTCGACGCATCGGCCATTGCCACCATCCCGTACACCGGTCGACCTCCCACATCCCACCGAGGTGAGTAAGGTCCACTAGTTTTTTCTTTCATTTTTATATATTTTTCGATGAATAATATGCATGTTGATGAAAATAGCTAGCTATATATATGGTAATAATCGTTATATATGCATGATATGCATGGATCTATACACTAGATATGTTAATATTACTAGCAAAAGAGCCTGTGTATTACAACGGGAGAAAAAACTACGACACTCCCCTAACCCAATAACCATGACTGAAAACCCCAATAGGTCCACATTCTTTTTTGGAACACATGGCATCTCATTTCTGTTTCCACTTATCCTTCATCTCATCCTCGCCAACGTTGGCCTTAGTGCTCACGTAATCACAAGGCGTTTGAATGTTGTCCATCCTCAGGCATCTCTCTCTTTGACATAAGATGAGAAATCTACTTTTTTCTCACGAGGTTTTGTCAAGGTGTGCATGCATGGTTTCTTTCGTCTTCAATCCTGGTTTGCTGAGGTGTTCATTTCCAATCCGGATCGGCACCGATATGAAAGAAAGATATATCATGCACTATTGATTAAGGTTGCAACCTAAATATTTTAAAATGATTAATAGGTAAAAATAGCATCATATTCAGATTCTACACTTTTTTGAATCAAATTCCCTATATACGTGTTAAATTCGGAGTTAGAGTTTAAAAGATATGGATATTTCAAAAAATCATTTGATATGTATTGCAGGATGATTAACTCAAATGTCATGGGGTTTCCTGCAAAATTGAAATATCTAAATTAAAACTAGTATGTGTATTGATTGAAAAATATTAGGGGGTTTTGTGCAAAAGCAAAAAATTCTGACTTAAAACCAGACTACGAGTTGATTATTAGAAATATCAGGTGGTTTTCTGCGAAATAGCATGACGGAATAAGAATATCACCTCCTTTATTAGTAGGTATAGATTTTTAGGGTCAGGATCGATGCTAATTTATAGATTATGGTATTTTTATATATGCATGGGTGCAAATTCAGATATATATATATATATATATATATATATATATATATATTATGTTTTTTAATACTGATATGATATGTGCATGTGGATACTATCAGATTGATGATTGATATACAATATATATATATATATATATGTGTGTGTGTGTGTGTGTGTGTGTGTGTGTGTGTGTGTGTGTGTGTGTGTGTGATGAATTATATGAATAATATGGATCGATGTAAATATAGATTATGGTAAGTTTTTCGATCATATGGATAGATTATGGGGATAGACTATGATTATATGGATAGATTATGATATATCTTTTGATCATATGATAGATTAGGATAATATTTTTGATCATATGGATTGATTAGGATAATGTTTTTGATCATATGGATATATATATATATGTATATCTACATATATGATATAGATATATATCTATATCTATATCTATATCTATATCTATATCTATATGTATGTGATATGGATAGATCATGTGGATAGATTAGGATAATGTTTTTGATCATATGGATAGATATATGGATCGATGCATATATAGATTATGATAAGTTTTTTGATCGTATGGATAGATTATGAGGATAGACTTTGATTATATGGATAGATAAATGGATCGATGATATGAGATGGATGTAGCTAGATAGATTTAGTTTTATATGGATGATGAATTATATGGGCTAGATGACACGTAGCGCCAATTGGCGCAGAGACCAACTGCAGCAAGGAAGTTAAACAAACTATGTTAAACATAAAATGGAAGTCAAGTGAGGTATTTGAAGAGTTGACGTAGGGACCAATTATAGGGAGTTAAGTGAATTATTTGAAGGAATTTGTCCTTAACTATCTATAAATGAGTAATGCCCATAGCTTTCCTCATCTGGGAACATAACATTGAGCCATATAGATGCGTGCATCGTGTCATGCCTCGTGACAGAATATTTGGCTCATGTCAGGTGGCACTACAAAAATCCACTTCCATGATTACATGTTTATCGGAGCAGGTCACGTTTTCTGTCATGCATGTACATCCGTGACGATTTTACGACAGAATCAAGATAGTCATACATGTGCTCTCGTAGAAGTGTTCCATGACAATACTCAAATTATCATCACGGAAATGCCCACTTTCATGACGATAATGGCGCGTCATGGAAGTGTTTTCGTCAACGGTAACCGACACTGGCATCCACCGTAACGGGTCGTCGTTAAGCTATCAGGTGCGGATTTGGATCCGATAAACTCTTAACAGCCGAGACCAATGGGGATTTTTCATGTGTAAAATTCTTATTCACCAAAGGTACCACATGTCAGCTCGGTGTTGCAACAGTTGTCAACCGTCCAATGGACAGGAGTCACCAATGAAACGTTGACATGTGCAACGACCCACCAGTGGCCCATTTAGGTTAAAACGGCTGGCCCAGCCAAAGGCCCACAAGATTTTGTCAGATACTAATGGGTCGACCTGTTAATGGCCTACCATGTTTTGGGCCAAATAAAGGCCCATATCAGATTCGACCTGTTAACAGCCTTCCATGTTTTGGGCCAAATTATGGCCCATATTAGATCAAAGCCATTAATAGCCTATCATGTTTTGGGCCAATTTACGTCCCATATCAGATCTGGCCCGTTAGCAAGCCATTGTGCTTTTGATCCCATTGAATGCTCGGTTGCCATTTTGACCTGTTAAAGACCCATTTAACACTTTGGCCCGATATTTGTTTCGGCCCGTTAGCAGCCCTTGGTGCATATGGGCCCTTGTCAGCCCGATTTCACTTTTGGACATTTAATGACCCATGCTGCATCTAGGCCTATTTCTAGTCTAAAGTGACTTTCGGCCTCTTAACGGCCCGTAGTATTCGTGGATAAATTTTAGCCCAACCTGACTATCGGCATGTTAATGGCCCATGATATAGTTGCGCCTAATTATGCCCCGCTTTGCATCCATCCTGCTTACATCCCATAATGTGATTGGGCCAACCTACGCCCGAGATAAATTTTGGCCTGTTAATGACCCGTCATGTAATTGGGCCAATCATGGGCCGAGGTATATTTCAGCCTTCTATCGGCCCATGAATGTTCGTCACAATTCAGGCCCAATTTACTTTCCAGCCTGTTAAAAGCCCATGGTATTTTCTGTCCCAACAAAGGCCCGTGGTTTACCCGGCCTGTTAAAGGCCCATAACTACTAGTGGGCCAGTTTAGGTTTAAGCCCGCCAATGGCCTGTAATGATTGTGGGCCCATATTTAGGCCCATATATACTGAGTTGCGGGCTTGCTTGAGTACCGTAATTTTTTTATATATACCAACATTTTCGCACATTGGCCTCCATTAAAGCTTTCAACCTTTTCAAAGAGTGACAAAAGCATATGGAGTAAATAAATTACAACATCATGACTAAAAATAAACCTGGACTATACAATAAAGAAATTACGGCATATTACATCCACTAGGCATCAAAGTTTGCCACCAGTGATAATAAAGGACAACCAAACAGTAGATTACATACACTAGGCATCAAAAGATTGCCACGAGTGCAAATAAACATGCCGACAAAATAATATATAGAACCGACAACAATTAACATAGTTCAAGAAAGGTTATCCTCACCCGTGAGCTGCAGCGCAAGCAACTGAGCAAGCTGATGAGACTGCGCTTGTTTGACGCTTATATCCTCCAACTCTAGCTGCATAGCATCAATGGACGCATTGGACTTCTCGTTGATCTAAGATAGATATTGGAGTTCCAGTAGGGGTTCGGTTGAACCATCTCTTTCTTCTTGAAGTTGAGATTGAGGAAGTCTAACAGATTTAGGTGGCGACTTCATCGAACTTGTGTCACTGCTATTAGCAACTAACTTCAATGCTACATCAAGACACGGCTTTAGGGTTGTATAACTATCTCCAAGATGTGTTGCCTTCTTCCCTGCAATATATGTTAGAGGGACAAGCAATGCGTTTATCTCACTATCATTGTGGCAGTTCTTCCTAGCATCAGAGGTATCACTCTGGAAAGAGATATAAGCAGATGGATGACATGTTTTGCACATATAAGCATCAGTGCTGACAATTCATCCCATTTTTTATTGACAAACAAAGATACACAATTCAAAATAACATTATCATAATATGGCATTAATCATAGTTAAGACATGGCAAGAAATGATATTGTGAAGGAGTGGCCAACTTCACCATACCACTGGATTACAGACCAAGAACACAAGTATACATGCAATGCTAAAGAATGTATAAGATTGATGGCCAGTATACTGCCAATTTATCCCACTTCAGATTGGGAAATAAACAAACATGATTTAAATAACAATAACATAATATGGCATTGTTCATAGTTAAGACATAGCAGGATATGACATTGCGTTGGAGTGGGTAGTTTCACCACACAACTGGAATATAGATCAAGAACACAAGCATACATGTAGTGCAAAATAAGATCACTTGCTCTTTTTAGTTTAATTTACATGGTATGAATAAGGAACTTGGTTTTATAACTAAAAACTGAAATTGAGAAGGGCAAATTTATGTTTATGAACTTCATAATAAACTTCAAACATGAAATTTGATACAAATGCCAAAAAATAAATAGCAATTGCAGTCATGCCTATCCAAATATTCACAACAAAGTTTGAGGGATTGAGAAGGACAAACTTACGTTAGTAGTGAAGACCGGACCTATAAAGCCCTTGTCCATGATGGGGGGGGGGCATTCAAGAAGTTCACCACAAAATCTTGTTCATAAGCATTGCCTTTATTCTACATTTTCTTAAGTGTGATAATATAGTGAAAAATAGAGAATATCTAAGATAAGATGCATAGTGATGCTACATAATCAACTAGTTATAAATGTAAGTACAACAATACAGGCAAAAGGTACTGACAAAAGCAATGCAGAGCTAAACTTCTTCAGTAGCATTGGTTTTATCCAACCTTATAGTAAGAGTACATATAGATCTGATGTGTAGAAAATTGAGGGCAAGGGAAAATATGCTGCAGAGTGATGGTACATGAACAACTAGTTGTCAATATAAGTAGAGTGATAAAGGACAACAAGTACTTGTAAGAACAATGCAGAGCCAAACTTCTTCATAAGCATTGGTTTTTTTCTACATTAATGTAAGCCTTAATATAGATCTGATAATTTGGAGTGAACACTGGATAAGCGAGATATCATGCAAACTGATGTCACAAATTAACCAAGTATGAATGTAAGTACAATTATATAGGACAACAGGTACTAACAAGAGCAAAGAAGTGAGTAGCATAGTTGCGACATACTGTCGTCCATTTCAAACCAGTATTCTTCTTCAAGCTATTTTCCTACAAAAGAGATCGGTAAGGCACATTCAGAAATGTTGAAGTTCAAATTGTCATTTGATATCATGGACAGTACCTCATCCTGGGAATGAGACCAACACATAACAAGGTTTTTCCATTCAATGTCTTGTAAATTTAGCACATGTGACATCACTAAAAATTCATTTATAGACTTGCTATCAAAGTGTGTTTTCCTTGGGTAACACCGATACTGCTGCAACACATCCTTGAAAAGCGCAAACAAGCTTTGCTTATAATGACTATCCAGATTGACCCTCGCCAACTTAGAAGAAAGTAATGCAAATCATTGATGTGTTCAATCAGCAAAAAACAAGACAATAATCACTATGATACACACGTAAGTGGGACATGGAGATACACATGTGGTTCCTAACAACATTGAAAGCGTTGTCTTTTAAACTAGGAATAACTGGAATGGGGTTCCAATATACAGGGATCGGGCTTCTCTACAGTTTGGATAGGTTTTCGGCCTATGGATTTGGTGTACTTTTTGCTGGTCTTGGATTTTTATGTGGTATGGCTGGTGCTATATGGCACCTGAAATCGGCATACATTTTGCTGGAGTGTGGGTCCTGTGTGGTGGGGCTAGTGGTGTGGCCAGTGAAGTATGAGTATAATCTGCTGGAGTCGGGCCTAGGTTTTGTCACTGGTTCTATTGCCAATATAAGTGGGGTGCTATCTGATTTCTCTGGTACCACCACCTTTTTCGAGGACTTTGCTTGTACTCCTTCAGGTTCTATAATCACCCTCTTCCTTTCGGATGTATGATACACAAGAACAACATTTGAATGGGAAAACATGGTATGATGACAGATGGAATATGTATTGATAATGGATGGGCATGGCATCTTCACATATATGATGAGTAAACTAAGCATATGGCGGTGCAACAAAGTATAAGAAATGCAAGACACCTTACGCAAGATACGTGCAACCAATAAAGCCTTGCCAAATTAGAACATGCACCTTGATGGGTGAACAGGATAGGCCAGTTGCCTTTGACTCCTCAAGCTCAGAATAGTCATTAGGATCATATTCTGAACACAAATCTGTAGGTGGGTGATACGTCTCTGGAGTATCTACTTTTCCTAACGCTTTTGCTCTTGTTTTCTACTCAAATTTGCATGATTTGAGTGAAACTAACCCCAACTGGCGCTGTTTTTAGCAGAGCTACCATGGTGTTGTCTTTGTGCAGAAATAAAAGTTCTCAGAATGGAACAAAACTTTTTGGAGAATTTTTATGAAAATGACTGGAGCAAAGAACTACCGGGGGCTGGGTGAGCACAACCCACCAGGGTGCGCACCCCTATAGGTGCGCCCAGATGGGTTGTGCCCACCTGTTGGCCCCGCAAACCCTGACTCCGACTCTATAAAATCCTATTTTTGGAGAAAAATAAGGGAGAAAGAATTATCGCGTTTCACGAGACGGAGCTGCCACCACCTCCCGTTCTTCATCGGGAGGCCAGATCTGGATCCCGTTTGGGGCTCCGGAGAGGGGAATATTCGATCTTTGTCATCACCAACCCTTCTCCATCACCAATTCCATGGTGCCCCCCGCTGGGAGTGAGTAATTCCTTCGTAGGCTCGCTAGTCGGTGAGGAGTTGGATGAGATTCATCATGTAATGAAGTTAGTTTTGTTAGGGCTTGATCCCTAGTATCCATTTTGTTCTGAGATTGATGTTGTTATGACTTTGCCATGCTTAATACTTGTCACTTTGGGCCCAGGAGCCATGATTTCAGATCTGGACTGTTTATGTTATCACCATTATATCTATGTTCTAGATCCGATCTTGCAAGTCATATTCACCTATTATGTGTTATGATTTGTAAACCCTGGTGTGACAGTAATCAGGATACTTTTCGGTGATGACCGTAGTTTGAGGAGTCATGTATTCACTATGTGTGAATGATCTGTTCCAGTTCTCTATTAAAAGGACTCCTTAGTATCCCTTAGTTTCCTTATGGACCCTGCTGCCACGGGAGGGTAGGACAAAAGATGTCATGCAAGTTCTTTCCATAAGCACGTATGACTATTTATGGAATACATGCCTACATTATATTTAGGAACTGGAGCTAGTTTTGTATCGCCCCAGGTTATGATTGTTATATGAGGAATAGTCCAACGAATCTATGGATCCAATGCCTACAAATTTTCCACATATTGTTCTTGCTAAGTTACTACTGTTGTTGCTGCTGTTGCACTTGCTACAAAATCATTGCTATCATTGTTACTCTTACCATTACTGTTGCAACTGCTATCAATACTATCATACAACTATGCCACTAATCACTTTGTTGTAGATATTTAATCTCCTGGTGTGGTTGAATTGACAACTCAGCTGCTAATACTTGCAAATATTCTTTGACTCCCCTTGTGTCGAATCTATAAATTTGGGTTGAGTACTCTACCCTCGAAAACTGTTGCGATCTCCTATACTTGTGGGTTATCAAGGACCTTTTTCTGGTGCCATTGCCGGGGAGCATAGCTATATTTGTTGAGTCACTTGGGATTATTATCTATTTATCACTATGAAGAATCTGAAGGATACAAAGACTAAGATTTTCCCCTCTAAGATGAGGGGACGTACGGAACTGCCATCTAGCTCTGCACTTGATTCACCTTCTATTTTGAGTAGACTTGCAACACCAGCACATGCTATTAATCCTGATATGTCGCAAGTTATTGATGATGCTACTTCTACTATGGATAATGCTTATGATGATGCTAGTACCTTGCTTGATGATAATGTGCCACTAGGTGAATTTCTTGATGAACAACTTGCTAGAGCTAAAGATATGGAGCATGTTGAAACCAATGAAATTATTGAAACTGATGAAGTACTTGAAACTGAAAATGTTGAAACACCTATTAGACATAAACCTCTGTCGGCATCCTGGGAACGGAGGTCCCCAGACTTGTCTGCCTGCGACCCACGACGTGGCTTCGTCAGCGGCCCTGTACGACCCATCTTCACCAGCAAACACTCAAGACCCTCGCGAGGGGCCGAGCCTTGCGAGGCGGACGACGCCAGACCTCCTCAGGGGCGGCCTCACCAGGCTAGCTCGCGAGGGGCGGAGAGATCAAGGCAAGAGGTACCTCGCGAGGTTCCTGTGACGCAGGCCATGACGACCAACGCCAGACGGGCACCAGGCGGGTGCCAGCGCGAGTGTCCTCGTTTCCGCTTTGGTGCTAAAGGGGCACGCGCAGGCGAGGAGTCCCGAGGCATCAGCAAAGGTTTCCATATCGGTGCAACGAGACCAAGACCAGCAGGACGGCAGGATGGAGGTCACCGTGGAGCCCAGGAGGGCGTCACCACCAGAGCCTTAGGCAGGCGAAGACCATCTTTGGTCAAGATAGCTTGTACTCGTTGTCCTCCTTCAAATTGGCCGTTGTGGGATCCCTTCCCGCCTAATATTTGGGAAGAGGACCCGGGCCTCTATTTATAGGACTAGCCACCTCCGTAGGGAGGGAGAGGATCTTGGACTGGATCCATTCCACCATGGCCACCAGACTCACCAAGCACAAGAGAACCTCTCCTCAGGAGGATGTTCTTCCCTTGAAGCTGTTCATCCTCAGCCCAAGAGGCAATCCACCACACCACACTGGAGTAGCGTATCACACAACATCGGTGGCCTGAACCAGTATAAATCTTGTGTCCCTTTGCTCTGCGAGTTCGACGAGTTGAGCCTTGAGAACACGGTGAGGGCGTGATCTAGAGGGAGGAGAGATCTTTGTGCCCACCCTAGTGTTCGAACCTCAAGGGTTTTGCCGGAACCCGAAATCCGACATTTGGCGCGCCAGATAGGGGTGCGCTGAAGCTTTCCTTCCGCTGATTTGTGTTCCACAGCTCCACCGCATCCATGTATGACGCGCGTCGAGCCCGCGCCGAGCGCCAGGCCGCCCTCGCCACCCGTGTCGCTCAGACAGCCCCTGTTGGTGGGCCTCCCCGTTGTTCTCCATCTCCTATTGCCAACGCCGCTACCAGCCCGGCAGCAAACAAGCAGCAAGCGTCCTCACTGCACCCCTCCATGCGGCGGGACAGACGCACCGCCACCTCATCGCTGACTCCGGCCGGCTCATCGTCTCATGCTCGCCGCACACCCATGGAAGCGCAGGCTGCACTGCTCATGGCACGCGAGCTCCTGCGCTACCGCCCGGTCGACGACCTCTACGAGGACTGGTTAGACCGCATCGCCGAGCTCGTCAGCGCCGCTGGGGGCTCTCATGCACCATCCCTCTCGCTGCCTTGCCCACCTCCAGCCGCAGGCGTTGTAGCTCAAGGAGCGCCTCCGCCGCCTCCGCAGCCTTCGCAGCCTCCGCATCAAGATGGTGCCCTTGCGCCGAGACGCGTAGCTCATGGAGCGCCACCGACCCCTCCGCGTCAAGATGGTGTCCTCGCCCCAAGACACGAAGTCCTGCAGCGTGAGCCGCCATGCCGTGTGCCCGCGCACGAAGAAGGAAGCTGCCAAGAGGTTCCCCGGCCACAAGAAAACGCTCTAGCACTCCCGGCTCCATTACAAGACTGCGTACCGCCTGCGGCGGAGGTGCGTGGACATCAAGGGCAGGCTCCGCCCCTGCCGAGGGCCCCAGTGGCCACCGCAGGCTACCGCGCCTTCACTCCTGAGCTATGCATCGTCGTTTGGCCTGGCAAGTTCAAGCCGGATCTGCCTCCGTGCTACGACGGAACCCCCGACCCCACGGAGTTCCTGCAGCTCTACGAGCTGAGCATCGGGGCGGCCAACGGCGACGAAAATGTCATGGCGAACTTGTTTCCCATGGCTCTCAAGGATGGCGCCCGCTCATGGCTCCTGAACCTGCCCGCGGGATCGATCTCCTCCTGGGATGAGATGCGCAACCACTTCATCGCCAACTTCCAGGGTACTCGCGACCGTCCTCCGGCCGCGGGTGACCTGCGCCGCATCAAGCAACATCTGGGAGAGACCCTGCAGAAGTACATCCAACGCTTCAACAGCGTCCGCCTCAAGATCCCCAAGGTGACGGATGAAGCCATCATCTCAGCATTTTCCGATGGCGTCCGCGATGTCAAGATGAAGGAGGAGCTCGCCATCCACGAGGAGCTGTGCACGACTCTAGAGCTATTCAACATAGTGACCAAGTGCGTAAGAGCTGAGGAAGGGCGTCTCTCCCTCCTCGAGCTCCCTACTGCCGACCCAGAGGAGAAGAAGGCCAAGGTCAAGGACGTGAAGCGCAAGGGAGTGGTCGTACTTGCGGCAGAGCCAGACACGAACTGCGGCCGAGACCACCCTGAATCGTCCAAGGGCAGCCGTCCATTCTGCGCCTTCCACAACGTACACAACCACAACACCAATGATTGTCAAGAGCTCAAGGCCATCTGAGATGGACGCTTCAGTCGACGCCCCGAGCGCAACGACCGGGGATACGACCGAGGAGGAGGACAAGGTGGAGGACGCTGGGACGACCGCGGCCCCCGCCAGTAGTGGCACGACCGGCCTTGTGAGGACCACTGGCAAGAGCAGCCTCGTGAGGGCGCCTGGCGCGGCAAGCCTCGTGAGGACCATCCTCAGGGCAATCCCGGCCTCCCTCCGCTGCCGCCACCACCAAGAAGGAACGACGACCTCCATCAGGATGAGGGGGCTGGGGGCTTCCAGGAACCGCATGCCATCGCCTGCATCTTGGGTGGTGCTCAGGCTCCAGCTTCCCAACGCATCTTCAAGAAGTTCTCTCGCGAGGTGAATGCCGCCCTCCCATGGCTCGAGGCCACGCGCTCGCTCAGGTGGTCCAAGTGCGCCATCACCTTCAGCTCGACGGACCAGCTCAAGTGCGTTGCAACCGCTGGCGTCCTCCCGATGCTCTGTTCACCTGTCATCAGTAATGTCCAAGTCACCAAGACCCTCATCGACGGCGGCGCGGGGCTCAGTGTCCTGTCCGTCGAGACGTTCGACAACCTCCAAGTGCCACACGATCAGCTTCATCCCACCAAGCCTTTCTCAGGAGTGACCGATGGCTCCACCGCCCCAGGGCAAGTTCGTCTCCCTGTCACCTTCGGTCAGCGTGACAAGTACCACACCGAGCTCGTCGACTTCGATGTTTCTCACATCCGTCTGCCATACAATTCCATCCTCAGGTATCCGGCCCTGGCCAAGTTCATGGCAGTGACCCACCATGGCTACAACGTCCTCAAGATGCCGGGAAGAGGCGGAATCATCATAGTCCCCTGCGAAGAAAGAGACGCGGTGTGCTCCCTCAAGTTCGCCTTCCAAGACACAGCAATCGAAGACCCTGACAGCAAGGGCGCGTACCCTCCTGAGACCACCCCAAGAAGAAGAGGCAACTACACCGCACAGGGCCTCAGGGGAGCGGCGCCTCTAGTGGTGCCACCTCAGGATTGGCGCCTGCAAATGGGGTGCCTCCTCCCTCGCATAGGAAGGCACACCCGGTGCCCTCCTCGGGCAGGGCTCGGGGGCTCTCTTCTGGAGGACCTCAGACCTGGATAACATCACGAGGGATGCGCTCGGGTACCATGTGGAGGTGTGCTTCGCGGCACGTTTCCGTCAGGAGGGCACCGGGCGAGGAGCGCCCGATGCTCAGGAGTTCATCGTCAAGACCACCCAGGAGCTTCAGGAAGCGAGGGCAATACGCGGCGACCGCCGCCACCTGGTGCAGCTCCCCATCCAGGCGAGGGTGGCAAGCTACACGTCTGCATCGATATCCCAGGGCTCAACAGGGCCGCATCTCAGGAGCGCTTCTGGCCTTCGCGCGCTGGCCGGTGCAAGGGCCCACCTCACAGCTATGTTCGCATGCCATTTGGTCTGCCGAGTGTGGCAGCCGCCTTCCAGCGCAACCGATGGAGCATCCTGGCAACCCAGGAGGCCAGGCATCATGCGGTCCTTGTAGAGATGGAGACGGTCCTTAGGGAGCCACCTAAGCCCCCAGGGCCTCCCCAGGCTCAGGGTCTCGGCGGCTCGTGAGGAGCAACTTCTTCAGCGTGCGCCTTCAACCCTAACGCTCCTTCGACAACAAAACCATGTAACATTTTCCAAGTTCATTCAGCTGGGAGCGCCCCCCGGGCTGCATTATTCCCAGGTCGCGTGGGCCTGTCCCTATGGCATGTATCCTTTTTACGTCTTTAGCTTACTTTACTGGGGGCGCCCCTCGGGTTGCATCATCCCCAGGCTGCTCGGGTCCGTCCCAACAGCATGTATCGTTCTCGCATCTATCTAAGCTATCCGGTTCCCATGCATGAGTTATTTATAGTCATCACCTGCTTGATTGCCACCCACCACGGGAGCCACTCATGCCGGCACGACGCTTGTGCTCGGGTCCGTCCCTGCAATGCTGACAAATCTGAGCAGTCGAGCTCTGGCTCGCGGCATGCCTGCGCACGTCACCTCACCAGACCCTCGGTGCCTTCACCTTCATGCGAAACGACAAGTGGCAGACCAGCAATTGTAGTGGCAATTTGTGTCCCTCCTTGCGCTAACCTGTAGGAACCCCTTGAGGACAATAGCAGGCGGTACCGCGGGCTCCCTCTTCTCCCATGCAATTTGCTTGCGCGTTAAAAGGGGGACTCCTGAGCATCGCGACTCAGGAGCTCTTACTAGTTCACCAGCCCTCACCCCCTGGCCTTGACCACGGCTTCACGACCTAGCATACCAGCGGCGGCTGAGCTCGCTCGAGGGTCGGGACCTGAGGACGTAGAGCACATAGAAGAGCGTGGATAAGAGGGGAAGGATCGCACGGGCCTAAACTGGCTACACTACGGCCGTCGGCGCACGAGTCTGGCGCAGCACAAGGAACCAACTCGGGACTACCAAGATAAGTTTCGCACCCGGGTCGGCCGAGCGCTATGGCATAAGATTCTCACCTCTCACAGCCCTGCTGCGGCAACGTCGCCTCCCTTTCCCATCCTTAGGTAGCTGCTTGCGCGCTAAGGGGGACCTCTTGAGCATTGTGTCTCAGGAGCTCTTACTGGACCTCAGGACGCTCACCTCCTGGCCTTGACCACAACATCGCGACCTGGCATACCAGCGATGAATGCAGCCTGCCTGGGGATCGGGACCTGTCGGCATAGAGCACCAAGCTGCCGCGGGATTGGAAAGGGGAGACCGAGCCGAAGCAGCATATGCATTCGCAAACTTTCATAATGAGGATAATATCAACAAAAACATTACAGACCCATTACACGCCCCTACGGGGTCCATCTTGATTCCTCGCAGGGAGCAAAAGAAGGAAGTTTCTAGGGGCTCTATCTACATGCGCCAGCGCGGCTGACGCCATCATCAATAGTGGGCCACGGGAGGCCGGCGCCAACCCCATCCAGATCCGCGACGGCGGCTGCCGGATGCTGCGACCTTGCTCCAGGCGTGGCGAGAGCTTGGGGGCACGTAGTTGTCATCGCTCATCTCCGGAGTCACGTCAGGCTCGGGAGAATCACTGGACCACCAGGAGTCACCGCTACCGCTGGAGGAGCTGCTGGCGAAGCCAGCGGCAGGCTCGACGTTGACCGCTGCACCGTCCTGACGACCCCCTTTAGGGCAGCACTCCAAGCGACAGCCTTCCTCATCGAAGACCTTGAAGAACATCGTGGAGGCGCTGTCGTACTCAAAGTAGATGGCGAGGGTGCCTTCCGCACGGTAGACTCGAGCAACCTCGCCCCAGCCACGGGTCATGAAGATCTTGCCTGAGGAGACGGCTTCGACCTCCGCTCCAGTCGCCGGGGCGTCGTAGTCGGCGTGCTGCAGCCAAAGCTTGAGGGGGCCCCTCGGCGGCATCTTGGCGGAGAAGAACTGCGGGAAGCGAATCCAAGTGCGCGGAGGCATCACCGTCCACATCACGAGTTCACGCGAGGAGTCCGTGGCATGGGCTCCTGGGGCGACAGTGTGCGTCACCACGGCACGGCGACCTCTGGAGCCCTCGGCTCGGGCATACAGAGGTAGCGGATACCCGGGAGGTGGCCGCTCGAACCAAGGCCTCGACACCTCCGGCCTCACGACCATGTCATGACGGTGGTCCAGCCTCTTCTTAGGTGGAAGTGGCCCGGGCTCGTCGAGGGGGGTTTTTCCTTTCTCTGCGGCCGAGAACCTCCATATCGGCGCCATGAGTGTCGCTGCTAGCGATGAAGCAAGGAAGGAGAAGAAGCAGGAGGAGCGAAGGAAGAAATGGGTGGCGGGGGCTCCGCTCCCCCTTCCCATTTATAGCCAAGAGGAGGACAACCTGGCCTCCACAATCTAAGGTAATAATGACCTTTTTCTGCATGCAGCAGGGACTCGTCCAGTCAGGCAGTTGCCGAGGCGGCATGGGGAAGCGAAGATGCCCACGTCCCATCAATTGCCACATGTCAACTGAGGCTGCAGGCTGTTGGGGTCCGCGGCGCTCCGCACTTGCCCCTTGGCTTCGCCTCGAAGCCAAGTCCAAGCACGCCTTGGGCCCGGGGGCTACTGTCGGTGTCCTGGGAACGAGGGTCCCCAGACTTGCCTGCCTGCGGCCCATGGCGTGGCTCCGTCAGCGGCCCCATACGACCCATCTTCACCAGCGAACACTCAAGACCCTCACAAGGGGCTGAGCCTCGCGAGGCGGATGACACAAGACCTCCTCGAGGGCGGCCTCACCAGGCTAGCTCGCGAGGGGCGGAGAGATCAAGGCAAGGGGCACCTCGTGAGGTTCCTGTGATGCAAGCCATGACGACTAAGGCCAAGCAGGCACCAGGTGGGTGCCAGTGCGCGTAGTGTCCTCATTTCCTCTTTGGTGCTAAAGGGGCACACGTAGGCGAGGAGTCCTGAGGCATCAGGCAAAGGTTTCCATATCGGTGCAATGAGACCAAGACCAGCAGGATGGTAGGACGGAGGTCACCGTTGAGCCCAGGACGGTGTCACCACCAGAGCCTTTGGCAAGCGAAGACCATCATTTGTCAGTATAGCTTGTACTAGTTGTCCCCCTTCAAATTGGCCGTTGTGGGATCTTTTCCTACCTAATATTTGGGAAGAGGACTCGGGCCTCTATATATAGGACTAGACACCTCCGAATGGAGGGAGAGCATCTTGGACCGGATCCATTCTACCAAGGCCACCAAACTCACCAAGCACAAGAGCACCTCTCCTCAGGAGGCTGTTCTTCCCTTGTAATTTTTCATCCTCATCCCAAGAGGCAACCCACCACACCACACCGGAGTAGGATATTACACCACATCAGTGGCCCGAACCAGTATAAATCTTGTGTCCCTTTGCTCTGTGAGTTCAACGCGCTGAGCCTTGAGTTCGCGGTGAGGGTGTGAGCTATAGGGAGGAGAGATCTTCGTGCGCACCCCAGTGTTCGAACCTCAAGGGTTTTGCCGGAACCCGAAATCCGACAACCTCCTAGATAAGAAATGCCTAAGATACCTGAAGGTTATGTTATGGATGAGGAGACCGCTAGAGATTTTCTTGCTTGCAATGATAGAGATGATCTTAAGAAATTATTATGCAAACCGAAAGAGAAATCTTTGAATGCTAGAATGAAATGTGATCCTAAGTTTGCTACTTCACCTATCTTTGTTGACAATAAGGCTTATGAATTCTCTGTCGACCCAGGGTTAATTACTTTGGTTGAATATGATCCTTTCCGTGGCTATGAAAATGAAACTGTTGTGGCACACCTTACTAAAGTAAATGATATAACCACCCTATTTTCTCATGATGAGAAGATTCGCTACTATTATATTCTCAAATTATTTCCATTCTCATTCATGGGTGATGCTAAGATTTGGTATAATACTCTTACTCCTGGTTGTGTGCATAGTCCGCAGGATATGATTTATTACTTCTGTGAAAATTATTTTCCTGCACATAAGAAATAAGCTGCCTTACAGGAAATATTTAACTTTGTGCAAATTAAAGAAGAGAGTCTCCCACAAGCTAGGGGAGGCTTCTCCAATTGATTAATGCTTTTCCTAATCATCCTCTTAAGAAAAATGAAATACTTGATATCTTCTATAAATGGACTAACCTATGCTTCTAGGGACTTCCTAGATAGTTGTGCTGGTTGTGTTTTGATGGAATGAACTGTTGAACAAGCTAAGGGAATAATATATTGAAAAATTATGATGATTGGACTCTTCTTGAACCATCACATAAGCCCACTCTTAAGAAGAGGGGTATCTTATATCTCTGTCCGGAAGATATGCAAGAGGCAAAGAAATCTATGAAGGAAAAATGTATTAAAGCAGAGGATGTTAAAATTTTACCTCCTATTGAAGAGATACATGGACTTGATACACCACCACCCAAGGTGGTAGAGATAAACTCTTTAATGAAATTTGATGAAAGGGACAATCCTTATAATATGCATCCTAGTCAATGCCTTTATGACTTTGATAATTACATTAGGAAGCAAGATCACTTCAATGAAAATGTTATGAAACAATTGAAATACAACTCATATACAATTGCTCGCTTGAGTGACTTGTTATTTAGAATCTCTAATGATGTTAGAGGCATAGGAAAACATGCCTCACACTCAGTTAGAACAAGTTGCTAATTCTCAAAGAGAATTGCTTGATGAAATGAACAATACTATCAATGATAATGTTGTTAGAGTAATGACTAGAGGAGGTAGAATGACTCAGCAGCCACTTTATCCTGAAGGTCACCCTAAAATAATTGAATAAGACTCTCAGATAAGTAACACTGATGCACATAGTCCTTCTAGAAAGAAGAAGAAAAAGAACAGTGACAGGACTTTGCATGCCTCTAGTGAACCTGAAGTAGAAAAACCTCCTCATAGTAATGATGTTTCTATTTCTGATGCTGAAACTCAATCTAGTAATGAACATTTACCTAGTGATGATGTTCATGAAAACACTCAACCAGACAATGATAAACAACCAAATAATGATGTTGAAATAGAACTAGTTGTTGATCTTGATAACCCACAATCTAAAAAGAAAAGATATGATAAAAGAGACTTTGTTGCTAGAAAACATGGAAGAGAAAGGGAAGCATGGGTTCAAAAACCCATGCCCTTTCCACCTAAATCAACTAAGAAAAAGGATGGTGAAGAATTTGAACGCTTTGCTGAAATGCTTAGGCCAGTCTTTTTGCGCACTCGCTTGACTGATATTCTAAAGATGGCCCCTTGTGCAAAATATATGAAAGACATCATCACTAATAAGAGAAAAATACCTGAAGTTGAAAGCTCCACCATGCTCGCTAATTATTCTTTTAAGGATGGAGTACCTAAAAAACTTGGAGATCTAGGAATACTAACTATACCTTGCTCCATCAAAAGAAATTATGTTAAAACCGCTTTGTGTGATTTAGGAGCTGGAGTCAGTGTTATGCCTTTATCCTTATATAAAAGACTTGATTTGAATAAACTAACACCTACTGAAATGTCTTTGCAAATGGCTGACAAATCAACCGCCATACCTATCGGTATTTTTGAGGATGTGCCCGTTGTTGTTGCAAATGCTACTATCTTAACTGACTTTGTTATACTTGAGATGCCTGAGGACGACAACATTTCGACTGTCCTTGGTAGACCCTTCTTGAATACTGCAGGCACTGTTACTGATTGCAATAAAAGTAAGGTCACTTTTCATATCAATGGTAATGAACATACGATGCACTTTCCAAAGAAACAATTCCAAGTGAATGGTATTAATGTTATTAAAAAAATCTCCGACACTCACTCTTGGAACTTTTCGACTACCTCTACCTACTGCCAAAAAGAAATATGAAATGCTTATTGTTGGGGACATGCATATCCCCTTGAGAAAACTAGTGTTTTATGAACATTCTTCTGTTTGATGCTAATCGAGGGTGGTTGTTAATAAGACTTGATCAACCTTACTACTGGATCATTTTTGAGAGGTATGAAGTTGATTTAGTAAGCACAACCTTATGCTCCAAACTTTTATTTTCTGTTTTTCTTAGTTAAATAAAATGAAATGCCATGTTTTGTCTGTATTCTGAATTTTCCATGAAAAAAATAAATGACCCAAAAATAAAAGTTCTCAGAATGCCCCAAAAATTTAATATGATTTTTTTATGAATATTTCTGAATTTTCAGTACAAATAACATCAGGGGGTGCACCTGGTGAGCACAACCCACCTGGGTGCGCCAGTAGCCCCAGGCGCGCCATGGTGGGTTGTGGTCCCCACGTGCCCCCCTCACTTATCTCTTTAGCCCATGTCATCACCTACCTCCAGAAAAAAATCACCATTGCTCTCTCTCTCTCTCTCATGTTCTTGCTCTCAAACACGCGGATTTTGATCTCTTTGCTCGAAGCTTCATTTCTAAAACTATTTTGGGAGATTGCTATTTGGTATGTGACTCCTCCATTGCTCCAATTAGTTTTTGCTTTAGTGGATTATATTTTGAATAATTAGCTACTCTTGGTGCTGCTGTAGATGAGCTTGCATGTTGAATTCTTAGAGTTCCAAGTAGTTTGAATGCTCAATACAACCTCTATGCCACCTTATGGGTAGTTGCTATCAATCTTGTGAAGTTTTGATGACAAATTTTTGTGGACTAAAATTTTCAGAATTTTATCTATAGGAATAATATGAGTTTCTTTAGGAAGTATGCCTCCAAGAGAAGTGCCAAGGGAGTCACTGGGGAGTCATCGGACAATGACCTTCAAACTCGGAGAAGGGGGAGGTGCGGGCGTGCGAACGGCCGCATAACCCCTTCATGGATGGAGCCGGAATCCGTCAAGAGTTCACACAATTTGCTGTTAATGCTGGTCTCACCAACATCATCGCAGCTGAGTGTGTACAATATTGTCGGCGTTCTAGGACCGGGGGTGCCCAGACTTGCCTGCCTACGGCCCGCGAGCGTGGCTCCACCAACGGCCTGGTACGGCCCATCTACAGCAGCAACAACTCAAGACCCTCGTGAGGGACCGAGCCTCGCAAGGCGGACGACGCCAAGACCTCCCTGGGGGCAGCCTCACTAGGCTGGCTCCTGAGGAGCGGAGATATCTATGCAAGGGGCACCTCGCGAGGTTCGCGTGACGTAAGCCATGACAACCAAGGCCAGGCGGGCGCTAGGGGGCGCAGTGTACCGGTTTCCTCTTTGGTGCTAAGGAGGCAAGCATAGGTGTGGGGTCCCGAGGCATCAGACAAAGGTTTCCATATCGGTGCAACAAGACCAAGACCACCAGGACGGCAGGACGGAGGTCATCGCGGAGCCCACAGTAGCATCACCACCAGAGCCTTTGGCAGGCGAAGACCACCTTTTGTTAGGACAACTTGTACTAGTTGTCCCCCTTCAAACTTGGCCGTTGTGGGATCCCTTCCCGCCTAAACATTTGGGAAGAGGACCAAGGCCACTATAAATAGGACCAAGTCACCACCGTAGCGGCGGGACGGGTCACTAAGATTACCCTCTCAACCACCATCTCATTGAGCCCAAGAACACCTCGCCTCCCAAGGCTATTCATCCATTGTACTAGTTCATCCTTAGCCCCTCGAGGCAATCCACCACACACTGGAGTAGGGTATTACACCGCAAGGTGGCCCGAACCATTATAAACTCTCTTGTTCTTGTTCTTTGGGTCCGTCGAGCTAGGCCGTCACATCCTTGAGCGAGCGAGCTCGGAAGAGATTGTTCTTCATGCGCACCCCAGAGTTCGAACCTCTTAAGGGTATGTCGGAACCCGTAATCTGACATTTGGTGCGCCAGGTAGGGGTGCACCGAATCCCCAACTCCGTTGATCGACCTATCGACACCCCGCGGTTCCGATGTCGGACGATCCGAGGACCCACGCCGACCATTGGGCTGTTTGGCCCATCCGAGCAGCGCCGTCCGCCCAAGAACACCTCAACTCCGCACTCCAGGCGGCCCGCACACCGCCGGACGCGGGCGGCGCGGACCGACACCCCCCGCCCTCGCGCCGTGGCGCATGCGCACCACCACGCGATCTTCAGGCTACGCTACGACAACAGCACCACACTCCCGACGAGAGCAGGCGAACATGCGAGCCTCTCGCATCATGGTGCGGGAGCTGCTGCGATGTAGGCTAGTGGAGAGCAGCCGTGATGCGCTGCTGGAGCGTGTCACCGAACTGCTGGACGCTACCTGTAGAGGTGTGCCGCCCTTCTGCTCCTTGCCCATGACTCAGATCCTGGCAGAGGCGCGCGCGAGGCCCCGGTGAGCTTGCGCCCCTCCTAGAGAGCCAGGGGGGCTCGACAACACCAACATAGACCCCGGCGCCACCCGTCCTGCCTCGACGCCGCCGCTGCCAGGAGGGACAAGCACTGATGGTCCACCCCGAGGATGCACTGGAGTGCCACCCAACGGCCACCAGGGCCAGGCGCCCCGGCTCGTGGCTCAAGGCGCGGGGCATCCAGGCGATGGCTTCGGTGGGGCAACCGAAGACGCCTACGTCCCCCGCATGGTGAACCTGGAGTACACGCCAGGAGAATGCCCCAAATCATTCCCCGAGCCAAGATGGGAAGGCGGAGAGCTCAAGACCGGGGCCTTCCATGTGTCACCAGGAGGCTTCGCCGACCCCTTCAGCAATGCCGACGACGGAGTACAGGCAATATCTCGGGAGAAAGTTTACGCTAACCATGGGCTGCAGGTGAACCAGATAGCAGTAGCAGCCGGACACCCTAGGGCGGTGGCTCCACCCCCGACGGGAGTGGTGCACTAGGGCTGCGCGGGAGGGGCCTGGAGCCAGGGCCTCCCCCGCGCCGCACGGAGCAAGGCGCTGCATGGAGGTAGGTCCTCTGCCAGGGGAGGCGCAAGCGAGCCCTTCTATTGGCATTCTGGGAACGGGGGTCCCCAGACTTGCCTACCTGCGGCCCGCGGCGTGGCTAAGCTAGCAGGCCGTACGACCCATCTTCATCAACACGGCATCCAAGACCCTCGCGATGCGGACGATGCAAGACCTCCTCTGGAGTGGCCTAGTCAGGCAGGCTCACGAGGAGCGGAGATATCAATGCGAGGCGAACCTCATGATGCTCTCGTGATGTGAGCCATGACGATCGACACCAGGCGGGCGCCAGGCGGGCGCCAACGCGCGCATCATCCTTGTTTCCTCTTTGGTGCTAAGGAGTCCAGCGCAGGCGAGGAGTACTGAGGCATCAGGCAAAGGTTGCCATTTGGGTGCAACAAGACCAAGACTAGAAGGACGGCAAGACAGAGGTCATCGTGGAGCCCAAGACGGTGTCACCACCAGAGCCTTTCGCAGGCGGAGACCACCTTTTGTCAGGATGGCTTGTACTAGCTGTCCCCCTTCAAATTTGCCCGCCATTGTTGGCTCCCTTCGCACTCAATATTTGGGAAGAGGACCAGGGCCTCTATAAATAGAGTTAGCCACCACCGTAGCTAGGGAGAGGACATGAGAGAGAGAGAACAGCGGGGGACGGATTCAGACCACTCTCACCCACACAAGTTAGCCAAGCACAAGAACACCTCAACCTCAGGAGGCTGTTCTTCCCCTTTTATTGTTTATCATCAGCCCAAGAGGCAATCCAGCACCACCACACTAGAGTAGGGTATTACACCACAACGGTGGCCCGAAGCAGTATAAATCTTGTGTCTTTCTGTATTGCGAGTTCGTCGAGTTCGTCCGCGAGATCTTAGTGAGCTAGGGCGTAGATCGATAGGAGGGAAAGACTTCAAGAGGGCACCGGGCGAGGAGCGCCCGACGCTCAGGAGTTCATCATCAAGACCACCTAGGAGCTTCAGGAAGAACAACATTCTTGCCCAGAGCCCCTCCCCTTCCCCTCCCCGACCCCCCCAACCACGGCAAGCCGCTGAATCTAGTCCTCCACCGCAGCGGTGGACCTCACACCCCGCCGGATCTACCTTCCACACCTTGGAACCCCCAACTGCCAACTCACCACTTCACCGAGCCGCTTCAGCAACTGGCTTGTCCACCACTCCAGATCTCCTTGACCGCCATCATGGTCCACCGCACCGGATCTGCCTAACCGGCGCCCTCGTCCACCACAGCATAGGACCTTCACTGGCTCCCTCGTCCGCCCCTTCGCTGGCCCTTCATACAAGCCCTCGTCCGCCGCAACAGATCCGCCTCACCGAAAGCACTGTACAACGCGCCCGCCGAAGCCTTCGTCCACTGCACCGGACCCGCTCCACGGACGCCATATTCAACTCCACCGGCCCTGCTTTACTGATGCCGCAGCCTCATCAGGTTATTTTGATTTGTACTCCTTCGGGTTTTCTCTTTATCATGCAACTGTTCACTTACCACAGATGAGCTTTCTTGTATGTTGACAGGCGCCGCAACTGTAGCACCCAAGCCGCTTCAGCGATGGCGACAGCTGGCCCAAACTCAACCGCAACACGAGCACCATTGACGATCCTTAGCTATCAAGTATGACAACGATACCCATACGCCGCCGAGAATCAGGTACTATTATCCAACGGCCGGCGCCTACGTTCACTTTCCTAGCATAAGCACCGCACCTTTGAATTTCTTCAGGGCATAATTCAGTTTTTCATGAGATGCGTTATTCTGCTTGCACCTGTAGGGCCATACTTCTAGCAGTGAGCATGTTACATGTGCTAAATTACATACCAGTGCACATATAGTTAATATGCTTTAGTTTTGTTCTGATGCCACCTGTTGGTTCCATCAGACTGCTTAATGTTCCCTATGCTTAATTACACATCAGCAAACTAGCATGTGGTTCCGCTGCTTTTTGTTCGTTTTACCCTACATTTTCTGATGCTAGCTATTACATGACTGCTCCGAGCCTCTGTTCATTACTTGTTTGTGTGTTCTTGATCTTCCCAAGTTGCATGACTAATTTGATGCTTCTATTAATTATGGAGCTGCCAACCCCATCAAGCAAAATATTTGTTCTTTTGGGGCTGGCACCTCGAACAAGCATAAAAATAGAGGGAAGCAGATATACTCCCTCCGATTCTATTTACTCTACGCATAACTCTTGACCCGCATACCAAGGAGGGCACTGGTTTAATTTTTCTAGACTAATTTGCCAATTAATTAGGGCAGAGGTGGATGGGGCGGGGCATAAAAGGAAACTAGCGCTAGGAATCGGCAACGTGCAAACTAATATGAGAAAACTGAGAAAAAGATATACGCAAAGTAAAAAAGAATCGGAGGGAGTATTGTCGTGAATGCACACACCCTTCTTTCATTAGTTTAGATGAACCATTGATGATCAATTCGGACCAGTGCATGCGATTAAAATTAATTTTACCTAAATAGATGGTGCATAATAAACTATAACAACTAGATTTGCAACCACGGGATGCTGACAATATCTTCAAAGAACATTGCAACATCAGCTAGGCTTCATAGCAACATATGGTAAGCCAGTGTGTTTTAGTACATGTGAAATGTAATGCGAGTGGGATGCTTTCTTGGCTTGTGCCCTCAATGTGTAATCCTACCGAATTACAAATAGTTCAGTTGTCTGCTTTGTTGTATTGCTTGATTCAAATGCTTATTTTTTGTTATGCTATACCTGAGTTAGCCAATATGTCAGCAGTGCCTGCTGTACTATCGTAAAGAAATGCATGCTTATTTCATTTGAGTCCTTAACTTTTCCTCTCAACTTCATCACAAGACTGTCTTCGTAGTTTATATGAGGCCACACTATTAAGTGCTTTCTCAGATTATTTCAACTGCTTAGATGCCTTGGCAACTTAAATATAGCGATTGTACACTCCCTTTCAACTAGGGATGTCAACTGGGTTCGGTTTAATCCCGATTAAAGTCCACTAGTGGTATGATAGTTCAAAAGAGTTTTTGTTTTTTTGAGGAAAATGAACTAGGGAGGTAGCAAAAACTAACTAGATGGGACTAGCGGATTTCGTTTATTTGCCACTTACATCCCTAGTTTCAACTTACCATTTTAATTTCTTTTCGGCTGATGCTGCTTCGAACCATTTAAATATAGTTTGCCATGCTCGGCAATAATTCGTCCGTCGTTTACCATGTAAGCTTACTGCCTGGATCATACGATAACTATCTCTTACTGATGTCTAGCGGAAACCTTTCAGGATGTCGTTCACACTAGGACACAATGTACAACCCCAAAATCTATTTGTGGAAGCAGTGCGCCATCCATGTTACCAGATGGTAGCAGTTTAGAGGCAACACCGCCGGAGAGCAGTCTGAGCACAGATATTATAGTGCTTGAGGCTCTACTAGAGGCATAAAGAGATGGTGTGGCTGCCATGAATGAGGTAATATTTATCTTGAGGCTGGAAATTACGGAATTAGCGGCACGCATTATGCAAGCAACCCAAGAATTGGAGGAAGTAAGAATGTTGCATTTGAAGACGGAGGAGGTCCTGCTGTTTCTGCTATCTGAAGCCCAAGATAATCCCGGTTCTTCTTTAGATACCAGTTGAAATTTTCATTAGATTGTTGTACTTGCATGTTGTGTCATGTCTCTGAATGGATTATGTTGCAAGACCCCCTATGTTGTCCATGTGTTGTAATGATCCGAATTTTTTAGGCAAGGTAATCCTCAGAACTTGTATGATTGACAAAAGGTGAACTGTTTGTCGTGTGAGCATATTGTATTGGATGAAATAACTGTTTGACTCAGAGTGTATCCAACCTACTGAATTTGAAGATCATGACATTTCTAAATCATAATCATATAAAAAGGTGGAATAAATCTTTGTTGTGGTTTTGAAGAAATAAATAACAAAACGTATAATTATCTATGGATATTCATAATCGAATACAAATTGGATATGAATTTAGTTTGCCAAGTCCCAGGGCAAACGTGAATGCTAATTCTCCCAAGTTTTGAATGAAGCGGATAAACACCCACTATAATTTGTGGGCTGCTCGAAGCAAGTGTTCGCGAGATGGAAATTACTGTCTACCCCTAACACTTGACATCCTTAAAGACAGGATTTACACCGCTGTTGATAGGGGTAGACTAGTAACTTCAATCAAACGTGACACGAAGGCCTCTGAGCTCATTCAGACATGGTGGGCGCCAAACGTGGGCGGCAAAACACATTTGATTCAAGCTCGTCCGAAAGACATGTGTCTCTTCCTCTATTTCCCCATTCATACACGGTGGGCGGCAAAACAAACTCTCCTCGTCCGAAATTGATGTAGGCTTATATTTTAAATAGGGGCAGATGTGTAACTTCCATCAGACATGACACAACCGCCCTACCTATCAGCCCCGTTCATACACCGTGGGCGCCAACCGTGGGAGGCAAAACACCCTCTCCTCGCCCGAAATCGATGTAGGCTAATATTTTAAATAGGGGCAGATGTGTAACTTCCATCAGACGTGACACAACCGCCCTACCTGTCAGCCCCGTTCATACACCGTGGGCGCCAACCGTGGGCGGCAAAACACCTTCTCCTCGCCCGAAATAGTTACCGGCAAATATTTGGGAGATGCGAGATTACCGTCCTATCCCCAACCGACGCGATGTCCGAAATTTTAAACGGGGGATAAGTTCGTAGCTTTCCCCCATTTCAGAGAAGCGTGTCCCAAAGTTTGAGATCCCCCCTCCCTCCATTTCCCTATTCATATACCGTCGGCGGCACGACAACCTCCGCACTGCGGCCAGCCTCCTCCGTCCGCCACCCCATCCTCCACCTTGCCGGAGCCGCTACCCCTACCCCGTCGTCCACTACAATAGATGGACGTCTCTCATCCACGGCGCTGGACCAACATCCGTTCATCGCCTCCCCTCGCTTCATCGGCGCCGTCGTCCACCTTGCAGTTGCCGCTCCTACAACCGCCTTGTCCACGACAACAGGATATATCCCCCGACCCGGCCGTCTGTTGTCTAAAGTCTTCTTCCCCGCCGCCGACAGCCATCACACCCGCAGCACCCTCAACGTATTAGCATAGGCCTACACGACGTCGCAAGAGAGGTGGTACTCTTCCATATGTGCTTAAGTTATTGATCTCACCCGGAAAATAGATCGTAATTTGTTTACTGTACTTTTCTTGTCCGTACCAAATCATAGTGGCTAGTTGAAAGCAAACATTGGTTGCGAAGTAGCTTTGTCCGGTTTGCACCTTCAGATCCTCCATGGCACGGGCACTATACTCGTAAGGCTTATGGTTTCCCCCATTATATTCACTACCATCATCGTAGGTGTTTCGTGTCGTGCTAGCACTGCTCCTCAAGACCTCAACCCAAAGCTTACGTGTTGAAATATGAATCTAATATGATGCTCATATCACTAAAATAGAGAACGTTTAATTGGTCACCTAATGTTCCTATATTCGTTTCGAAAAGCATGTGCGCCACCCACTGGTCCAGCTAGTTCCACTTTCCTGATTTTTCTCTTGATGCTTAGGGTTTTCCCCTTTTATCTACTCTACTATGATCTGCGTAGGTGCTTTCTGTCGTACTAGCATTAATCCACCCTTCAAGCTAAACAACACAATACTCAAAATTCGAAAGCTTAGTTGTTCAAATATGATTATGATATGATACTGATATTAGTTAACCAACACATTTAATTGGTTAGCTAAAGGTCCCACTTGAGTTTCCAAATGCATGTCGCGACATATAGAGAGACAACATAATTGCATTTTTTTGTCACTTGTTGACTGTACTTTCTTGTCCATACCAAATCTTAGTTGTTATTTCAAAGCAAACATCGGTTGCTAACTACCCTTTGCGCGGTTTGCAGCTTCAGATCTGCCATCCCACTGCCACGGTCAACACTGTACTCATCATGCTTATGTTTTCCCCATTTTATGATGACCACAATCTGCCTACGTGGTTCGTGTCGTAACAGCACTGCTCCACCCATCGAGCTAAACAAGCTTAGTTATACAAATTCGTATCTGATATTATTGCTGATATTAGTAAAACTGAGAGATGTTTAATTGGTTAGCTAAATGTTCCTACTTTAGTTTCGAAATGCATGTGAGCCACATATGGAGAGACCGGAAAGAATAGTATTTCTCTGTGCGCTCTGGTTCATCATGGGTGGCCAACCAACATTGTATTAAAAGACTTGTAATATCTTCAATCTGCTTGCTCTTCTGCTCTTCTTTAAGATGATACTCTTCTCTTGTGGTCGACTGGTCAGGTCGAGTTGTTCTCCCTTAGTATATTTTGAATCTGTCAGGTCAGGTCGACTTGTTCTTCTTTACTATATGTTGAACCTATCATCTGAGAAGTGTCATCACTTCTGGAGCTCTCATATTTTGAGTAGTAGGCCACATTATATTGATGCACACAACAAATTACAGCATGCATGGCATCTTTTAAAAGAATTGCAGAGATAGCACAAAGGGGTTTACAGGGAGGCAGTATTGGATTAGAATCACTTCTGCATTACAAAGAAAATCTCACTTGTTTTTATGTTTTCATGCCTGTTAGATATTGAACATTATCAAAATGAATATGAGAATGGGCGCACGAGAGGAATATTGCGGAATGATCCACTGCCTAACAAACTTGGCATGGTGGAGGATGACCTATCTTATTCACCCATCAAGGTGCTTGCTCTAACTTTGCAAAGTTGTATTGGTCGCACATATTTTGCTTCTGACCTCTTGCATTACTTCTACTTTGTTACACCATCTGCTTAGTTTAAGCATCATATATGAGTATATGCCATACCTATCCATTTTCTGTACCTATTCCATGTGTCGTCACACTATGTTTTTCCAGTCAAATGTTGTTCTTTCGTAATAGGTGTCCAAAAGGAAGAGGTTGAGTGCAGGTCGTCAAGGAGTACAAACTAGGTATTTGGAAAAGGTAGTGATACCTGTTAAATCAGATAGATCAGCAACCACAGAAAACACAGGCCCAACTGTACCACACTTGACCCCTACTCCAGTGGCCAAACCCCTATTAGAACTGTTGGGAACCCAGCGTCAGGTACTGTCTATGATATCAATTCAAAATTTGAACTCCTAAATTTCTGCTTGTGCCTTACCTTCTCTCTTGTATGAAAACTAATTTCAGATGAATCTCCTTGCTCAAAGGATCATACGTTCTCAAAACAATAATGGGCTCTGCATTGCTCTTGTCAGTACCTCTCTCCCTTTCGCCTTGTAACGCTGTACTTAATTAATTGTATTTGATTATGTATCATCAGTCTGCACCTGAGCTTCATTATCCTCTGTTTCTTCCAATATTATTTGATCTGTATTTACTCTTTGCAAAATGTAGAATAATGGCAACGCTTATAAAGAATTTTCTTTGGGGAATTTATTGAATTATTGTTCCATCAACATGGAGAAGGGCTTTGTCCAGCCCGTGTTAACATGTAATGTAAGTTCATCCTTCTCAAGCCTTCAAACTTTGTTCTAGTATAGATTTGGATAGGCAACATGTCCTCCACTGTTGTTTGCTTTGTTGTTTACATCTGACTGGATGTTTGCAACAACTACCAGATTCAAATTGTAGTTGTAAAAACATGTTCCTTATGCAGAACAGATCCATTTATTTGCTTATATAATTCTGAAACCTGTTACGTGTCTCCTTGTTTCTCTTTCAGACTCGTATCTCTTACGCCAGGCAGAACTTTAGGGAAGATAGTGAGCCAAACCATCTTGAGGACAGCGAGATGACCCCAAGGTCCTGTCTTGATGAAGACAGTGAGTTGAAGCTACTCACCAGCAGGTGTGAGACAACCTCTGTGCAGTCGCTGCCTCAATCAGTTCGACTTCTTCAGTCTCAACTTAAAGCGGAAAGGCTTACTTCAGCTCAGCTTTGACTTGAAGTCAAAGATGCAATGAAGATGTCAGAGGACTGCCGTGCGCACCATCATGCCTTAAATCTAGTTTTGATGCATCTATCGTTGACACAACTGAGGTCTAGTCAGCTTCTTCAGCTGTTTGGGGGGCCTGACCTAGCCAAGCCTAGTGCCTTCTAAAGTGCTCTCAATTTTGTATATTCTTTTGTCGGCGTGTTTATTTGCACTGGTGGCGAACTTTGATGCCCAGTGGATGTAATATGTGTGATAGCCGTGATAGCCTAGCGTAAATTGCTTGCTTATTTATTTCCTTGTTGTCTTGTTTATTTGTTTGCTTCTAGTCATTACAGTTCTTTTTCCGCGGTTTGCTAGTGGCTGCAATAACCTATTTTTTTAAAACTAGGCCACAATAACCATGGGCAAATATTTACTGTAGTGACACTAGGCCTCCTACGGGCCGTAGAAATAGTGGGCCTTCTACGGGCCATAGAAACAATGGGCCTTCTACCAACTGTATCATCAATGGGCCTTATACGAGCATTATGATCTATGGTCAAACATGGGCCAATAACAGGCCGCATTATGGCCGTAAATGGGCTAGAGTTGGAATCGTCCGTTCATGGGCCGACCATAACGGGCCATCGTTAATAGGCCGTATTTGATGATGCTATGAAAACGGCCCAACGTATTAACAAACCACAAACGGGCCGACTGTAACCACGGGATGAATTTGGCCCACAAGCAGAAAATGACAGTAATGGGCAGTAAGTAAACGAATGCTGGAAATGAGCCCAAGAGTAAATGGGCTCTGAGAAGGCCGAAAGATAACATGGGCTGGAAACGGCCCAACGGAATAACGGGTCGTTAATGGGTATAAAATGATATACTGTTCATTACGGGCCAGTTTCACCACGAGCCGTTAATTGGTAAGTGATACACTGTTCATTACGGGCTAGTTTCACCAAGGACCGTTAATAGGCCAAGAGTTACATAGGGCCTCATATGGGCCGAAAGACGTCATGGGCCATACATGGGCCAGAAGTGAAAACGGGCTGGAATCATATTGGGTGGCCCAGATGACGCTACTGGGCCTAATTCGGATAGGGCGTAATGGGCCTTGAGTTAGCGGGTTGTAAATGGGCTATATGTGAATAGGCCGTTAACAGGCTTTACATGGGCCGGCCCACCACCTTTTGACCAAGTCAAATGGGCTGACCTTTTCACAGGAATGGGCCTCTGTTGGGCCGTGCCACGTGTCGACGTATCATAGGCGCCTATCTGACCCACTGATGAGCTAACACGTGTTTCGTCCGGCCAATAAGAATTTTACACGTGGAAATTTCCCATTGGTCGGGGCTGTTAATGGGTTATCGAATCCAAAACCCGACCCGATAGCTTAACGACGTTCCGTTACGGTGGATGCCACATGTCGGTCACCCTTGACGAAAGCACTTCTATGATGCGTGATTTATCATCATGGAAGTGGACACTTTCGTGATGATAATTTTGGTAATGTCATGGGACACTTCTACGACAGCACAGGTATGACTATCTTGATTCTGTCATAAATTTGTCATGGATGTACATGCATGACAAAAAACGCGACCTACTATGACAAACACGTATCATCATGGAAGTGTATTTTTTTGTAGTGGGAGGGGGCGCCTAGAACAAACAACATCAATTGTTAAGCGTGTGTGGCGTCCCCCCTCCATAGTTTACACCCCGGTGATATTCTTGCGGTGCTTAGGCGAAGCCCTGCGCGGATCACTTCACTATCACCGTCACCACACTGTCATGCTGATGGAAGTCATATACTTCCTCGACGTCTTGCTGGATCAACAAGACGAAGGACGTCACCGAGATGAACGTGTGCAGAACTCGGAGGTGCCGTATGTTCGGTTCTTGATCGGTCAGAGTTAGAAGAAGTTGGACTACATCAACCACGTTGTCAAACGCTTCCACTTTCGGTCTACGAGGGTACGTAGACACACTCTCCCCCTCGTTGCTATGCATCTCCATAGATAGATCATTGCGTGTGTATATTTTTTTTTTGTTTTTCCATGCAACGTTTACAACAGTTGGCGACTTCGGAGGACGACCTCGCCGGGCTTCTTCCCCAGCTTGCTAAGGCGCTTGAGGGTGCCACCGCTGGAGTGGACTCCTGGGTGAAGGGGAGTGGCGCGCGCTCTTCATGGCGTCCGCGATGCGCATCTTCAGCCATCTCCACCTCCGGGACTCGGGCTTCGACCTCGGCGCACTTGTCGAGCCAGTGGCCCTTGACTCCCGCATGGCTGCAGCTGAGGCCGTCAAAGAGCAGGTGAATGCCCTGCAGGGGAAGTTACTCTGTGTCCCCGACCCCAAAGCCGCAGCAGCACAGGCCGAGGGCGGCGAAGATGAGGCAGCATTATCAACGACGGGCTTCCCAAGGCGAGCGACAATGCCGGCCAAGACGACGGTGGCGCTTCTTCCTAGTTTGACCCTGCAACATTTATCATGCCTCGCAGAGGCGTGGGAACTTCTGCTCAAATTTATGGAACATTATGTTTGGTAATAACTTGCTGGAACTCCGTGATTTCCTTTTCGAACTCATTTTCCTTCATGTTTGCCTTAGTGTTCAGCGTCGGCAGGGCCTGGCCCTGCGCATACCTCAGCCACTGTTGGGGCGTCTCGATCACCAGCATGAGGCCAAGGGGTGAGGGGCTACGTGACCAGTGAGGCCCCTGAGTGGCGATGCTCAGGGGTCCCCCTTGATGTAGGAACAACCTCATAAAGGAAACGTGAGCAGTGTCTGAGTTAATCCGGAGCCCCCCATACCTTTCCTTGCTATCTTTTGCCTGGGAGGGAAGCGAGAAGACTAGTGCGAGAGACATAGTGAGGTGGCGTGCGTTAGGCGTGGCCTGAGCGTAGCCCCCGTACACAGCCCCCTCGTGTGGCCTCCCATAGGAAAAGCTGCGCATGGACTGTACAACGAGCCTATAGGCCCTCCGGAGGTTATTGCAGCCTCTAGGGTGCCCTTAGTTGTTTATTCACCAGCGCGGAGCATGGTGCTTCCACCTTAGCATGGGCATAGCCCCTCCTCGATAGTGTCGTCCGCCAGCGTGGAGTATGGGGCTTCCACTAGTGCGTGGGCATAGTCGCTCCTCGACAATGTTGTCCGCCAGCATGGAACATGGGTCTTCCGCTGGTGCGTGGGTGGGAGTTCCCTTGGGGGGGAGACTCCGGGGCGTGTACAACCCCGTTCGTACACGTGGCTAGCATGGCAAAACTGGAGGAGGTGTATATGGGCACTCGTGAGCAAGCGCAGGACTCACGAGGCCCTACCTCAAGGTGGGTTGCGCCTGAATTTTCCGCACGGGGTGCTTGTACGAGACCTGCGAAATGTTGAAGTGGCCTGTGCCGAGTGAATCTCCCGAGGACATTTCATGAGAAGGCCAAACACCAACGACCCCAGGAGGTGACGTGAACGGGGCCGGCCCGCCAGACAGAGCTCAGCCGTTGGGTTTATCGACGCTGCAGGGACGTACTCGAGCACAGATGTCATGCCCAGTCTTCTCATGCAATAATTCAAAAGAAAGATAGCTGGCGCGCGGCTCCTGCGGCGGCGAGGCACCGGGTCGCGTGCCCTGACTCATCCACTCTCGATTTGCTCATGCGAGAACAAGGCACCAAGGACCACGGGAGGTGATGTGCATGGTAGCTGGCCCACGAGATAGATCTTGGCCACTTGGGTTTAGCAACTGTAATAGCCCCAAAATTGGGTTATCAATTTTTGTGTTGTTATTCCTTCCTGGCACTCATGTTTCAAAATTTTCTCCTGAGTTTGCTGGATGACTCTGATATTTCTTGTCATTTTCAACCTTTCAAAAACCTTGCTCATGTATTTGTCAGTGGGCAAGCCCTCATCTGCATCATCCCAACCCTCACAAACCCTAATTCCAAATTATTGGAATTTGGATATGTCCTTTGTGCTTACAAAGGAGCCATCATTTTCCTTGATCTGTTGATCCTCCCAATTGTTCCCAGAGGTCCTCATATCTTTCTGATCCTTGGATGTGCAAAAATATTGCTAAGTCTCATGCAATATTTTTGAATTGTGATTTATTCCTTTTCTTGCCTTTCTGAGGAATAAAATCCAAAGGCATAGCTAGCCATCTCCTAAATTCATGAGAATTGGTGGAGTTGATGCTTATGCCTAATCCAAGCTCTGGCAAGTATATTGGCCATAATTAAATAAGAAAAATTGCCTTTTCCTATTCAATGCCAATATTGCATCTATGACACTTTATAAAGGAACTACCATTTTTATAGCAGAGAAAATTCCCACATAAATTGTGGGCTTGCCCTTGCTATATAATCACTAGTTCCATCCTTATCTCATGTTCCACAAATCAAAAATGGAGCACATGAGCCAATGCAAGTTTTCGCCTTCTCTGAAATTTTGCAAAGGAAGTGCTTTGTTCCTAATTCCAATTGTGCTGCAATTTGGCAGGGTTATTAACATTGTTAAATAATCCATGGATGCCAAATATGAGCTCAATCCATTCATCCTAGCTCCCTGTGCAATTTTTCAAAGTTCCTGACTAGAACACAATTTTGTGAAGGAAGTACCTTCATGGAGTTTCCAAATGGGATGAAACTTTTCCATCATCCCAAGTATCTCCAATCATTAGCCTCTACCCAAGTTCAGTTCCTTTCATTGAACTATGTGAGCACAGGAGCAATTCTTGGTTTCTGTCAAAACTTCCAGTTTGTGAAGCAAGTATATTTTATCTTGTTCCATTTTAGCTGAACCTTTTTCCAGACCTTCTCCTATCCATATGATCCATCTCCAAAAAGTTTTGCCACATTTCAATTAGCCATTTGCCTTGAGGAATTTTCTCAAGTTTCAGGACAGAGATGTTTGTGAAACAAGTACCATGTTGGCAAGTCCATTTGGTATGAAAGTTTTACAACATCTTACTATTTCCATATCCCTAAGCCTTGCCTAATCTGAGCTCAAGTTGATGCTCCAGGGGAGTGCATAATCCAAATCTTGATTCTGGACTAAATATGCAGTTGTGAAGCAACTATGGTGTATCTTGGTCCAAATCATCTCAAAATTAATAGGATTATAGCCCTTCCGAAGCTAAACCCCCCAGACAAACTCTCTGGCTCCAATCACTTCCCTGTTGATCGGCAGTACACGACTAAGTTTACTGCAGCAAACCTCAGAGGTTGCTTACCATTTAACCAGAGCCCTTTTAACCAAACTACCACCGCAGTTGCAACCTCCCCAGGAAGGACTCCACCCCAGACATCGTTTGGCTTAGCTTGTGTCACTATGGGCACTAGTGCACGCCGTGACCACCGCTTTGGCACGCACCGGCCGCGTCCAGAGCGTCTTCTTGCTCGGGCCCCTTCTCTGCTCAGCGTCTCAGCGAGCACGGGCCTGTCTACCGTGTTCCACGTGTCGTCGCCATCCTCCTAGAGCCACTTCCCCCTCCGTCCGCTTCTCCGTCGATGCTCGTCGCCGCGCGCCCACGAACGAGCTGTAGCCGACAAGGCTTTCATGGCGTTCAACTGCTTCTCCTCTGTGCCCGTCGGCCCCTCCTACCCTGTGCTCTAATGTTGCTCGTCCGCTCCTCCCTCGTCGCGTTCCCGCGCCTCCCCGTGATCGTTGGCCTCGCCAGAGCGTGACCGGACGTGAGCGGCGGCACCCGAGCCATGACCACGAGTCCATGGCCTCCCCTCCTCGCCCCGCCTATTTATAGGCCCTCCCCGCGGCCTCCGAGCACACCACAAGCCCTCCCTCACTCCCAGAGACCCAACTAGCCAGCCCCTCGAGCTCTAGGAGCTCTCCTGCCCCTCCCATGGCCGAAGCCCCGCTGACGGCCTCTGCTCGAATCCGAGCGAGGCCGAGCCCCTCTCCTTCTTCCGCCACCACCGGAAGACCACAACACCATCGTAGCACCTCCCCAACCCTTCGCCTCGTAACCGGAGCGCCGTATCCCTGAGTTCCACCTCTGCCCAAGGCCGCCGTCCACCACGGCTGACATCCTGCTCTGCCAAGCTCTCCCCCGCGGCTGCCTCGTAGCTAGACGGGATCTCCCCGGCCCCCTGAGTCCAATGGTGGGTCGGGCGCCGCCTTAGGTGGCCGGAGTCGCTAGCAGGCCTCGCCGGCGCCGAACCCGGTCCTCCTCCGCGGGCGGGCTCGGGTAGGAGATGAAGACGATGGCCTCTCCCCGCCAGCTGGGCGGTGGGACCCATGACCCACACCCATCAGCGTCCCAGCGTTGACCCCACGCATGTGCTGACGTGGATAAATGGAGGCGTATTCCCGTGAATACGTCTCCCGCACACGAAAGTGTACTCTGGTCTTCTTCAGACCGAAATGCGTTTTCCTTTCTGGAAAACGTATTTTCGGAGAAGGCACTTCCTGTTTTTCTCACTCAGGGGTCTGTTTGTGATGATTTCTTTATAGATAGGTCCTAGCAGAAAAACACTCATAACTTTTTGCTCGCAACTCCAAATGAGGTGATTCCAAAGCCCACGTCTTCGTTTCGTCGAGCCCATTCTGTTGGTAACAGTTTCATGATGTTTTGACATTCTGAAAATGACCTTTTTGCACTTGCACGTAAACAGCCCCTCCGAGAGAGAACTGTTTGCAGCAAATCTTTCCGCGGTCGTTCCGCACTTCTTCTCGGAGTATTTGTCGACCCCAGGCAAGCCAACCTCTTATCATGAGTCCCGAACTTGCATGTTGACTTTGTTTTCACATCGTGTATGTGTAGTTATAGTTCTTCCTTATCGATTTCGTCTGCAGTTATTCTATTAGGATTATCATGCATGCTTATGTTCTCATGATATCTTTTACCATGCTACTTAGAGTGTTATTATCGATATTGCTTGGAGTTCTAGGATTTATATTTTGATGATTATGTGGATGACATGTTGCCTTTGGATTCTTAGTGGCTATTGTGATTATGTTCATGATGGTAGTATGCTTTGGAGTATTACTTTGGATATCATGTGCCTTTGGATTCTTAGTGGCTACTATGATAGCTATGATGATTGTAATGCACCTTGGATATGCTAGTACTTGGTATTGTCATGTTCTTTATGTTGTAGTTGTTCACTCGAGTAGTTCGGGATTTTATCAAAGCATTTGTATGAGGCATGTTCATTGTTGCATCCAAGTTCATGATGATGGAGAAGCTAATAAATTGACTTAATAATAACAAACCTCCTCCGTCATCGATGGGATCGAGTCATAGTGCCACAAAATTGAACTTTTTCAGTGCAGCCACATTTTGCCTTTATGGGAAGGACTTAATGTGATCTATTGTCATGCCTCTCGCCAGTGCCACCAAAGAGGGAAGGTTATGGGCGTGTGCTACCCTGATCAGGTAGGCGAACATAACCTTGAGTGCCCGTTGTTGAGATTTTTTGTAACGGTCCCCGTGAGGGACGTTTTGACCACGACAGTGGTCGTTGTGTCTTTGGTAGACACAGGGCCACCCAGGACTAGCCTAGTGGGGAGTGAGTCGGAGTGGCCGGGAGAGTGTCATGGCAGTAGGTCGGTTTCGTCAGAATGTCGTTGGTCCACCCGAATGGGATGACGAGGCCATGGGTTCTGTGGTGTGGGTACAGTGCTCTACCTCTGCAGAGTGTATATAAAGTCTATCGATAGCAACACAATTCGTCGTAGGTCACACTATCAGGTCTTTGTTGAAATGGAAGATAAACCTGAAATAATTAAGTAAATCAATGTGATAACAAGAATGTGGTGACTTGGACTATGAGATAGTCGTGAGAAGCCACGGTGTTGTTTTGATATGATCACGAGACGAGGTCTCGGTGAGTGTTGGAGACCAAGTGTTGGTCGTGGTGGTGATCACCGAAAAGATCATTGTTTGAGACCAAGTGTTGGTCATGGTTGTGATCGCCGGAAAGATCATTGTTTGACTGGTTGTGATCGCCAGAAAGATCACCGTTTGGTTGCGAGGCAACCCGTTTGTAAGAGAGTCTGAGGGACTCAGTGCACAAGTCTGGTTGCATTGCATGAGTAATATGCTGTTATTTGCATTTAAAGAACCATGTCAGAACAGAAGATGGTTGCATAGAGTTAACATGTTATGTCTGCATTGAATATGATCGGTAGTTTATTTTTAGCATAGTTTCATGATGACATGCCATGCTTGCATTGATTATGCCATGATTGATGATATGCTATGATTTGCTATTGCCATATTTGGAGCATGTTTGATACGCCATGATAGTATTTTGTTAGTAGATGCTATGATGTTGTTCAGGCTTAATTATCTTTAACATGTCATGTTCAGTAATTGATATGAGATAGTTGTGAATGCGCTTGGTTCGTGCTTTGTCTTCTGCTTGTTTGGATGCTATGTATTTGGTTGTCTTGCAAGTACATTCAATGTACTGACCTGGCGTGTCATGCCAGTTTTGTAGGTCATACTCAAAGTGTTCACTTGACCCGTCGTGTTAGGCCATAACCTTGCCAGTCCTGTGAGTTGTGGAGCCCAGCCAGAGTTTTTATGTTGTTAAACCAAGACTTCCGCCGCCATTTATATAGATTTCCGTTGCCATTTAAATAGCCTTAGGGCTATGCCAGATAATTGTATTCATCAATAATGTAATCTAGTATACATGTATTTGATGAATATTCTTGTACCTGGAATGCTGTATTATGGACCTGTCGTGCGTCAGGTGTTATCCTGGGCTGATGTGCGAAGGCCCCCTGCTCCATGAGGATCGGGGTGCCACAAGACATGGTATCAGAGCAGCCAGGCTGGCATAGGTTATCCTAGTATTAGATCGCCGCTACCATTAAACCATAATAACCCTAAGGGAGTTGACTCATCCCTGGCATCCGGCATGGCCACTATTAATCCACAGGTGGCGTAGTCAGGATCGACACGTCCTCACCCCGCCGTCCCCGCCTAGTTATCCATGGAGCAAGTAGCAACCATATCCTTTCTGGTCGGCCGCACCGCTTGCCTTTCGCCATTAAGGGAAAGGGGCCACCCCATGCGGGCATGTCCCGCATAGCTTCCTATAAAAGCCCCCTTTCCGCTAGTCGTATCGCTCACTCCTCATTCAGCCATGTCCTGCAAAGAAGCCTAGCTAGTAACACTCCAGCCATGGCAAGCACCCTCTAAACTACCAAGTTCCACAGCCGCACAAGCGCTGTCAACCATGCTGGCTTTCCACCCCTTCATGTTGAGATGCTCACCCAAGCGTTTGGCTGTAATACTAGCCCTGACTACCTGGTGTTCCAGTCAACACCCATTCCTCACCTCCATTGCTATGATGCAAGGGTGCACATCAGCCCAGGTCCCACAACATATGTGTAACATCCCAAATTTTCAATTTCGAATGTTATACACTAGATCATCATTGCATATCATATTTATTGCATTTTGGTTCATCCTAGAAATTTTTCGCAACTCAAGGACCCTCGGAGAGAGTTGGGGATTTCGTTATTTTCATATTTGAGTTGTCTCGAATTTTGAAAATAGGATCATTTGATTTTATTTATTTTATCTTCAATAATTTCTATTACAAAAATATGAGAGAGGGAATAAAATGACTTTCCCAAAATAAAGAAATATTGAGGATTTAATAAAAAAATCAAATAATATTTTATTTGGTTTTATTTGCTATTTTATTTGAATTTAGAAAAATGCGCGTTTTTCAAAATTGCATTTAGGCCCAAATAAATGTTCATCCTGTGCGGCTTGATTTTAGAAGCCGGGGAAAATTTATTTCGGGATTTTTAGAGTCCGTTTAGTATTTCTTTTATTTGTTTTTCTGCATGGAATTAATTTAAAAAAAAACACGAACCGACTCCGGGCCGTACCCGAGCGGGACTCCACCCGGGAGGCCTTTATAAGCCGCCCGACCCGAGCCGCCGAAGCCCATTAGCCGCCGCAGCCCGCCCCGCGCCCTAACCATAGCCGCTGCCGCCGCTGCCGCGCTGCCCGCGCCGCTGCCCCGCCGCCGCCACCGCCACCACCGACCGCACCCCGAGGTTGATGCCGCCGCCGTTTTTTTAAGAAAAACCGTTCGGTTTTTCGTCGGTTTTTTTTAGTTTCCGTTTTTTATTAGATCGGTTTTTTCAGTTTAGGCTATTTAGCGAGCGTTCGCTCGTTTGTTCGTTTTAACGAGCGTGTTCGTCGTTTAGATCCAGTTAACGAACGTTCGTTCGTTAAACTGTTCGTCGTTTCCTTTTTCTCGGATTAAATCCGCGATTTTTCTGATCGCGATTTCTGATCTGATTTTCGTTTTAGTATAACTTTTCGCTCGTTTATCGGAATCAGGCAATTCAAGCACTTGGAGTTTCGTCTCGAAACCCTCTTTCCGTTTAACCAACTTAAACAAGTTTTTGTTTCTGTAAAAATTGCCCTAGATCCAGAATAGTAATCGAAGCCTTTTTCTTTTGCCGTTTGTCTTTCGTTGCTTCGTTTGATTTGATTCTTTTTGCCAACCGGAGTTCTTAAGTTGAACTTTCTGATTAAGTATCTTATTTGAGTTTTACCTATGCATTAGTTGAGTACTTATTGTATGTTTGTTTGTTTGCGATAGAGTACCCGGAGTGCGCCGCTTGTTACTTCGAATCACTAGGTTTTCCGGATCATCAGCAAGGCAAGTAACACTTTGATCATACCTCCTACTACCCAGTTTTATTGCATTAGATCAATCCTCACACATTGCATGATTAGGATCTAATTAAATTGTGGGTTTGGGAAGTAGTTGAGGTAGAACCTATTACCTGTTTATTATCAAACCTCTGGGAGTTACTTCTACATTTGCTTACTATTGTTATGCTATGCTAGTAGACGTGGATTGGGTGAGTGATATCCATGACAGATGTGAGATTTCTTTAAATCAATGGTTTATCTAAGGTGTCAACTTAAATACACATCTGGGTGGATTGAGGTACCTGGGTATTCCAGGATTGCCTGTTTTCTTTTGGACCGCCACCTAGGCTCAAAGGGATCATGAGATTATTCATGCTAGAAACTTCCGTGTGCATCCACAAGCTATTATGGGCTCTAGCATAGTTGACTAAGTCGTGCAAACTCTTACAGTGGTAGACTAGCAGATGTAGGGGATGTAGGTGGTACGGTCTACCCAATCGTAAGGTGCTAGCGCTTCTGAAAGACTATGTCTCGGTCATCCGTTTCTCAAACACCATGTAGTGCGAGATATCCAACGGAGGAGATCGAGTCTTGTGGGGAAAAGTGCGCAAACCTCTACAGAGTGTATAAACTAATCATGGTTAGCCGTGTCCCCGGTTATGGACATCTTGAGTATCTAGTACTTGGATTATCATGTGAATCTCAACATGTTACTATAAAATTAAGTTTGACGGGTTTGTTTAATGATGTTTAATTGGGATTGAGAATGTTGTCAACCATTCTCAATGTTTAACAACCACCATGATAGTTAAATAAATTTATTCCTTTGCAGTAGGGAAAAATTGGCTTTTTGCAAAACTGTAACCATAGAGCTTTCCACCAGCCAAATATGCATATAGTATAGCTGTTTCATTCCATTACTCTCTATGTGTTACCTTGCCAGCATATTCCATGTACTGGCCCGTTTTCGGGCTGCAACGTTAATGTTGCAGACTTTTCAGACAACGATTAAGGAGTTTTAGGTCGTGGTTCTATACTCAGTGATGTTGTTGGAGTTGATGGACTCACTTATCTTCCAAGCCTTCCACTGTTATCGTTATTAGATGGCCTTAAGCCATATTTATTGTAATAAGTTCTCTTTTGAGACACTCTATGTAATAAGTGTGTGATTGCTACTCTATTATAAACCCTTCAAGTACTGTGTGGTGTCAGCATTACTGATCCAGGGATGACACCGGAGCACAGAGATTGGACCGTTTGTGGTCTAGTCACTACAAGATGGTATCAGAGCACACGCTGACTGTAGGACACGACCACTAAGCTAAAGACCTAGATCACTACTCACTCTCTTCTCTTCTGACCTCTCATCTTTTCTACTCTTTAGGATGGCGGATGCAAGGAACAAGTTCACGCAACCGGATGAAGATACACCCTTTGGACGTCACTTGAAGGAAGTCACTAGATACCTAAACATAGGAGTACCAAGCTTCACCGGAACCTACAATGTCACTTTACCTGAAGAAGAGCACTGGATGATTCAAGTTCAAGTTCCAGGAAGGACGTTCATGCCAGTCACTGAGCCCATAGAGTTTTCTTTTGATGCACCAACTTGGAGTCTAGGAAAGAGCATGGCAGCTCACATCGCCATGGGACGCATTGGAGAAGTCTACCGCAATGATCTCAAGGATACTATCTACCAGATTTGTGGACGCCGAGATGAGCACTGGGAGATGATCAGCACCAGAAAGGATAGATCAATTGCAGCTTTTATCCAGGAATTAAACCAGCACATTCGACGTTAGGAGAACCAGATGTGCGTCGACATGATAGACCTGAACAAGGCAAGGACAAGAATCAAGGAACTAGAGGAAGAACTCAAGGCTACACGTGAAGATTATGAAGAAGAAATTGAAGTATTAGTGGATAAGAATGCTGACCTAACAATGAAGATCGGGATATTTATGGGAGGTCCTACACCAGTAGATGAAGACGAAGAACCCAAGGAGATTCGCCCGGAAGACTACATCATCATCGACGACACCGACTCGGATCCAAATGATAGCGATGATGACTATGTTGATGAAGCCAGAGCAGATATCATGGAGTCTGCAACCGAAGAATATTTCTAGTAGACCACCTCATCAGTAGTAGTAGTCCACCATGTAAATACAGTAGTCCGAGCACTTTTGAGATAGTTAGATCGATTGTATGCCCTTGTTTGATTGAATGAAGTGAATTGTTTGCTTTTGCCTCATGTGCATATGGGTAGTGTTTTCTCTTTAGACCCCCTCTATTCTTAAATCTCATCTTTTCTAAACCCTCAGATGCCTCCGAGACGTGACCCCGGATTTACCTTTCCACCGGAGCTCACTCAGTTGATCCAGCAGCAGAACACATTGATGCAGTTGCTAGTCCAAAATCAGAATCAGGGGAACAACAACAACAACCCACCACCACCACCACCTGTTGATCACTTAGCCCGTTTCTTAGGCTGAATCCGCCGGTGTTTTCCAGTAGCATCGAGCCGATAGTAACAGATGATTGGATCCGCAAGACAGCTAGAGAGTTGACCACAACAGGATGCACAGATGCGGAGAAGGTGAAGTTTGCCGCACATCAGCTTGAAGGACCCGCAGCATCATGGTGGGAGAATTTCACAGCCACTTTTCCCGTCGACGCTGTCACATGGGACCAGTTTCAGCTAGCTTTTTGAACTGCCCATGTTTCAGCAGGAGCTACGGCCTTGAAGAAGCGAGAGTTTCGCAACTTGCGCCAAGGAGGACGGACAGTTGGCTAGTATGTGGAGGACTTTAGTAAATTAGCACGTTATGCCCTAGATGACGTTGCCACGGATGCAGCTAAGCAGGAGAAGTTTCTGGAAGGACTGAATGATGAGTTGAGCATGCAGTTGATGGTAGCAACCTTCAACAACTACCAGGAGTTGGTAGATCATGCTCTTATGATTGAAGGGAAGCAGCAGCAAATTGAAAATCGCAAGAGGAAGTATGCACAAGGAAAGTACAATTTAGGAGCTCAGCAGAAGCCACAATTTACCCCTAGACTGGGAGGAAATTTTCAGCATACCCATGGAGGAGGTAGCTCGCACAATCAAAATGGCCCCAGGAATGGTAATGGTAATGGAGGAAGCAATGGCCAGAACCGCACCAACCCATCAACCCCAGCCAAGAAAGACCTGAGCCAAGTCACTTGCTTTAAGTGCCAGAAGACCGGACATTATGCCAATGAATGTCCTGAATTACAAAATGGAAATAGCAATGGAAGCTCTAGGAAGAATCTGAACCCTTTCAACAGGGGACAGGTGAACCACGTTAGTGTGGAGGAGGTTGAAGAACAGCCGGATGCAGTAATCGGTGAGTTTTTGGTTAAGTCATTTACTGCACTCATTCTTTTCGATACTGGTGCATCACATTCATACATATCCAGGGGATTTGTGGATAAGTATAAACTGCCAACCCAAGCCCTTAGGTCACCCATGTTAGTAACCTCGCCTGGAGCAGAATATATGGCTAGTTTATGGTGTGATCGGTTACCATTAAGGATTGATAACTATATTTTCCCCTCAGACCTAATAGTCTTGGAATCCCAAGGATTGGATGTGATATTAGGCATGGATTGGTTATCAAAGTATGAAGGCAATATTGAATGTGCTAGTAAGTCAATTTTGCTTACCACCCCAGAAGGGAGAAGGATCAAGTATGTATCCCGACATGTGCCAAAGAGGACTCAAGTAAATTTCTTAACAGGAGTTGTGCAGGAGGAAGTACCAGTAGTAAAGGATTTTCCCGAAGTATTTCCAGAAGAGTTGCCAGGCATGCCACCGGATAGAGATATTGAGTTTTTGATTGAGCTATTGCCAAGCACAAGGCCAATATCAAAGAGACCATATAGGATGCCTGCAAAGGATTTGGTGGAAATTAAGAAGCAAATTAAGGAGTTACTAGATAAAGGATATATTCGCCCAAGTTCTTCACCTTGGGGATCGCCAGTACTTCTAGTGAAGAAGAAGGATGGATCGTTAAGGATGGTTGTCGATTATCGAGGATTGAATGAAGTAACAATCAAGAACAAGTACCCACTACCGATGATCAATGATCCGTTTGATCGATTGCAAGGAGCTAAGGTATTTTCCAAGATCGATCTGCGATCAGGATACCACCAGTTGAAGATTCGGGAATAGGATATACCCAAGACGGCTTTTACCACCAGGTATGGGCTGTATGAGTATACCGTTATGTCATTTGGTCTGACTAACGCACCTGCATATTTTATGAACATGATGAACAAGGTGTTTATGGAGTTCTTGGATAAGTTCGTCATAGTGTTCATTGATGATATCCTGGTTTACTCAAAGAATGAAGAGGAGCATAAGGAACATTTGTGTTTGGTTCTTGGAAAGCTCAGAGAACACCAATTATATGCCAAGTTTAGCAAATGTGAGTTTTGGTTGAAGGAAGTTGGATTTCTTGGACACGTTATATCCGGAGAAGGTATAGGAGTAGATCCCACTAAAGTTGATACGTGACCAAGTGGGAAGCACCAACCACCGTGGGAGAGATCCGGAGTTTCCTTGGACTCGCAGGATACTACCGGAGGTTTATTGAGAATTTCTCAAAGATTGCGAAGCCTATGACGGAGTTGTTGAAGAAGGATACCATGTTCATATGGACGGAGGAATGTGAGGCTAGTTTTCAGGAGTTGAAGAAACGTTTGGTTACTTCACTAGTGTTGATTTTGCCAGACCAGACCAAGGATTATGAGGTGTATTGCGACGCTTCACGTCGAGGACTTGGAGCAGTGCTTATGCAAGAAGGGAGAGTTGTTTCATATGCCTCACGACAGCTTAAGCCTCATGAGTTGAATTATGCTATGCATGGTTTGGAGTTAGCAGCCGTAGTGCATGCACTGAAGACTTGGAGACATTTTCAGATTGGAAACCATTGCGAGGTGTATACGGATCATAAGAGTTGGAAGTATATTTTCACACAGAAGGAGTTGAATCTCAGGCAAAGGAGATGGTTGGAGCTCATCAAGGATTATGATATGAAATTGCATTATCACCCCGGAAAGGCTAATGTAGTAGCTGACGCATTAAGCTATAAGAGGCATGTCAACACCCTAATGATGGGAGAATTACCAAGGGAGTTAGCCGAAAATCTTCGAGAGTTATGTTTAGAAATAGTCCCGAGAGGCTTTGTAGCAGCATTGGAGATTCAGCCTACATTGATGGATAAAATCAGAGAAGCCCAAAGGACTGACAAGGAGATTGCTTCTATTAAGGAGAAAATTAGCAAGGGAAAAGCTAAGGGATTTCGTGAGGACGAGCATGATACCTTATGGTTTGAAGACCGTGTCTATGTACCAAATGATCCGGAGATTAGAAAGCTAATTCTGCAAGAGGCCCATGATTCACCATATTCGATTCACCCAGGAAATACCAAGATGTATTTGGATTTGAAGGATATTTTCTGGTGGACCAGAATGAAGGAGGATATTGCGGAGTACGTAGCAGTTTGTGATGTATGTCAGAGAGTGAAGGCAGAGCATCAGAAGCCAGCAGGATTGCTACAACCATTGCCGATACCCGAATGGAAGTGGGATAAGCTAGGCATGGATTTTATTACAGGATTTCCCAGAACACGTTCAGGCTACGACTCGATATGGGTTGTAGTCGATCATTTGACAAAGGTAGCTCATTTCATTCCAGTGAAGACTACCTATACCAGTGCGAAGTTGGCAAAGATATACATGACCAGGATTGTATGTCTGCATGGAGTTCCAAGGAGCATTGTATTAGATAGAGGAACCCAGTTTACTTCAAAGTTCTGGAATCAGTTGCATGAGACTTTGGGAACCAGACTAGAGTTTAGCATAGCTTTCCACCCACAGACAGATGGACAAACTGAGAGAGTCAACCAGATCTTGGAGGATATGCTAAGAGCTTGTGCGCTAGATTACGGATCTAGTTGGGACGAGAATTTGCCGTATGCATAATGCTCTTACAACAACAGCTATCAATCCAGTTTGAAGATGGCCCCTTTCGAAGCCTTGTACGGAAGGATGTGCAGGACCCCATTGTCCTGGGATGAAGTTGGAGATCGCCGGTTGTTTGGACCGGATCTGATAAAGGAATCTGAACAGAAAGTGAAATTAATTCGTGATAGGCTAAAGGTAGTTCAATCCAGGCAGAAGAGTTATGCAGATTCTAAACGCAAGGAGACAGTTAGAAAGTCGGAGAACGAGTTTATCTTTGAGTATCACCACTTCGAGGAATAAAGCGCTTTGGTGTTAAGGGAAAGTTAGCGCCACGATTTGTAGGACCATACCGAGTATTGGAACGTATGGGAGAAGTGTCCTAAAAGTTGGAATTTCCCGAAGGATTGTCAGGAGTTCATGATGTGTTCCACGTTTCTCAGTTGAAGAAATGCCACGCGGAGATGGCTGACATACCCTTGAGAGACACAGTGCCATTGGAAGCAATTCAGTTGGATAACAATTTGACCTATGAGGAGAAACCAGTTAAGATTCTAGAGTATGCCAGTCGAGTCACCCGCAGCAAGGTTATCAAGTTTTGCAAAGTTCAATGGAGCCACCACAGAGAGGATGAAGCCACTTGGGAACGAGAGGAAGATTTGCTGTAGGACCACCTCACCTATTTTCTAGCCAACCCGAATCTCGAGGGCGAGATTCATCTTAAGGGGGGTAGGTTTGTAACATCCCAAATTTTCAATTTGCAATGTTATACACTAGATCATCATTGCATATCATATTTATTGCATTTTGGTTGATCCTAGAAATTTTTCGCAACTCAAGGACCCTCGGAGAGAGTTGGGGATTTCGTTATTTTCATATTTGAGTTGTCTCGAATTTTGAAAATAGGATCATTTGATTTTATTTATTTTATCTTCAATAATTTCTATTACAAAAATATGAGAGAGGGAATAAAATGACTTTCCCAAAATAAAGAAATATCGAGGATTTAATAAAAAAATCAAATAAGATTTTATTTGGTTTTATTTGCTATTTTATTTGAATTTAGGAAAAATACGCGTTTTCAAAATTGCATTTAGGCCCCAAATAAATGTTCATCCTGTGCGGCTTGATTTTAGAAGCCGGGGAAAATTTATTTCAGGATTTTTGGAGTCCGTTTAGTATTTCTTTTATTTGTTTTTCTGCACGGAATTAATTAAAAAAAAACACGAACCGACTCCGGGCCGTACCCGAGCGGGACTCCGCCCGGGGGGCCTTTATAAGCCGCCCTACCCGAGCCGCCGAAGCCCATCAGCCGCCGAAGCCTGCCCCGCGCCCTAACCCTAGCCGCCGCAGCCGCCGCCGCCACCGCGCCGCCCGCGCCGCTGCCCCGCCGGCCGCGCCGCCACCGCCACCGACCGCACCCCGAGGTTGACCCCGCCGCCGTTTTTTTAGAAAAAACGTTCGGTTTTTCCGTCGGTTTTTTTTAGTTTCCGTTTTTTTATTAGACCGGTTTTTTGGTTTAGGCTATTTAGCGAGCATTCACTCGTTCATTCGTTTTAATGAGCGTGTTCGTCGTTTAGATCCAGTTAACGAACGTTCGTTCGTTAAACTGTTCGTCGTTTCCTTTTTCTCGGATTAAATCCGCGATTTTTCTGATCGCAATTTCTGATCCGATTTTCGTTTTAGTATAACTTTTCGCTCGTTTATCGGAATCAGGCAATTCAAGCGCGTGGAGTTTCGTCTCGAAACCCTCTTTCTGTTTAACCAACTTAAACAAGTTTTTATTTCTGTAAAATTTGCCCTAGATCCAGAATAGTAATCGAAGCCTTTTTCTTTTGCCGTTTGTCTTTCGTTGCTTCGTTCGATTTGATTCTTTTCGCCAACCGGAGTTCTTAAGTTGAACTTTCTGGTTAAGTCTCTTATTTGAGTTTTGCCTGTGCATTAGTTGAGTACTTATTGTATGTTTGTTTGTTTGCGATAGAGTACCCGGAGTGCACCGCTTGTTACTTCGAATCACTAGGTTTCCCGGATCATCAGCAAGGCAAGTAACACTTTGATCATACCTCCTACTACCCAGTTTTATTGCATTAGATCAATCCTCACACATTGCATGACTAGGATCTAATTAAATTGTGGGTTTGGGAAGTAGTTGAGGTAGAACCTATTACCTGTTTATTATCAAACCTTTGGGAGTTACTTCTACGTTTGCTTACTATTGCTATGCTATGCTAGTAGACGTGGATTGGGTGAGTGATATCCATGACAGATGTGAGATTTCTTTAAATCAATGGTTTATCTAAGGTGGCAACTTAAATACACATCTGGGTGGATTGAGCTACCTGGGTATTCCAGGATTGCCTATTTTCTTTTGGACCGCCACCCAGGCTCAAAGGGATCATGAGATTATTCATGCTAGAAACTTCCGTGTGCAGCCACAAGCTATTATGGGCTCTAGCATAGTTGACTAAGTCGTGCGAACTCTTACAGTGGTAGACTAGCAGATGTAGGGGATGTAGGTGGTACGGTCTACCCGATCGTAAGGTGCTAGCGCTTCTGAAAGACTATGTCTCGATCATCCATTTCTCAATCACCATGTAGTGCGAGATATCCAACGGAGGAGATCAAGTCTTGTGGGGAAAAGTGCGCAAACCTCTACAGAGTGTATAAACTAATCATGGTTAGCCGTGTCCCCGATTATGGACATCTTGAGTATCTAGTACTTGGATTATCATGTGAATCTCAACATGTTACTATAAAATTAAGTTTGGCGGGTTTGTTTAATGATGTTTAATTGGGATTGAGAATGTTGTCAACCATTCTCAATGTTTAACAACCACCATGATAGTTAAATAAATTTATTCCTTTGCAGTAGGGAAAAATTGGCTTTTCGCAAAACTGTAACCATAGAGCTTTCCACCAGCCAAATATTCATATGGTATAGCTATTTCATTCCATTACTCTCTATGTGTTACCTTGCCAACATATTCCATGTGCTGACCCGTTTTCGGGCTGCAACGTTAATATTGCATACTTTTTAGACGATGATTAAGGTGTTTTAGGTCATGGTTCTATACTCAGTGATATCATTGGAGTTGATGGACTCACTTATCTTCCAATCCTTCCGCTGTTATCGTTATTAGATGGCCTTAAGCCATATTTATTGTAATAAGTTCTCTTTTGAGACACTCGATGTAATAAGTGTGTGATTGCTACTCTATTATAAACCCTTCAAGTACTGTGTGGTGTCAGCATTACTGATCTAGGGATGACACCGGAGCACAGAGATTGGACCGTTTGAGGTCTGGTCACTACAATATGGCCAACCGTTGGTTTTTAAGGGTAGAGCCATGCCTACCACTGATATGGCCATTTAGGCCGCTGCTGTGGAGGCGATGCTATACCTCCGAACCAAGTTCTCGCAAGTGGAAGATCGGAGGGAGTTTTGCTTCTTCCCCCTGGCGACAGTGTCAGGAATTCAGCCTTCTCCCTCTATCCAAGGAGATGATCCCGCAATCGCTCGCCTAGTGCAATATATCACTGCCTAGGGGATGATGATTTCAAGGATGCTTGTCAAGTTCAGAACCTTGGACAATGATGCGGTGCGAGTTGTCAAGGAAGCTTATCGTGAGGCTCGTAAATTCGCATCTCAAGTGGTTCACACAACGCTATCTGAGCCAATGCTACCCTCTCAGCCTGTGTTGTGGCCTCGGCCAAACATCATCACCCTCAACAAGACTCTTTTCCGGATCCACCAGCAGCATATGCTTGGATTAATTTTAGCCACACCCCCAGTAGCCGAACCTCAACCCATAGTGATCTCGGATGATGAAGATGGAGATTGGCTCAGTCTTCGTCCACCCGGAGAACCCCAGCAAAGCAAGCCCTCAGCTTGATCTCAGCCGCGCAACCAGTTGTTTCTACAAGTAGGTCAGTCTGTCGGTTCATCCCCGATATGAGGATAGAACCATGTATCCCGGAGTGAGTAGTTTCATTCAGCACGTAGTGCGTTCGTGCTTTGTTGTATGCTTGCACTGTTGTAACTCATATGATGTGTTTTATGTATGCTTTCTTGCTTTTGATTGTTGTGTTTGTTTTTGCCTGTCTCTCGGTCAAGCAGAAATGCTTGACAAGGTTGGCAATGTGTGCTAACAAGATTTTTAATTAGTAGAGCACATACACTAAAAACAACATTGACTCATCCCGAGTCTTTAATAAAATGCACGCTGGCATAGGTATATATATACCAGGATTATATATATACCCACTAGCATTAAAACACCTTAGAATGATTTGTCTGTTGTGTTTTTCATTGCATGATTATTTCCTCTATCTGTTTGTTAGTTTAGATTACTGCATATAACACGCATACCCGGTTCACACATGAGTACCTTCGGGCAGTACTCGGGGGAATGCAAAATCACATGTTCCTTTCTATCTATGCATACCCCGTGTGCCGGATTTTCAAATCCAGAACCTCACAGAGGCATTTCCGCCTGGAAATTCGTCGTCTCTAATTCTTTCTCCTGATTTCATTTCTAGGGGAACACTACCAACTTTATTTCCCTCGATCCAGTACATCTACCCCGATACAAATTTTAACTCCGATTCTACCTTAACACCCTCTTTTGTGGAGCAATCCATGAAATTTTTCCTCGTATCCCGGTGTGATGCCGAGCTGGCGTAGCCACCTCGCCTGCACCTGGACCCCATCCCCACCATCTTCTATGCCTTGCGTGGTGCAGGCGAGTCGCCACCCCGCTCCACCGCCACCCGCGATTACTCCGCCGGCGCAAAGCAACGAAGGATCAAGCGTGGCAGAGGACCATGCAGTGCACCATCTTCTCCCGCATATCGAGCACCCGCACCTAGCCGCGCGTTCTCCCTAGCCCGGTCATTCCTGATGAGTATCAGTAGGGAGGATCGACGAGCCGATGAGCGTTCCCAGCAGCGCTGCGAGGAACAACCGCAGCGCTGCCAAGAACATTTCTTCACCGAAGGAGCTCGGCTCGATCTCGTCCAAACCAAAGAGGTAGTAGAGCGGCATTGTGTTGGTGTGCTGGAGGAGAGTCGCGCTGCCGTCTTTTATAGCCCAACCCTGGTGTACGGTGAGCGAGGTCCAGGAGAACCTATTGTCACTCGATCACCGGTGTCCAGGAGGCGAATCCGCGAGCAGTGCCGACAAGGTGCTGGCCCGCGACATTAGTGCTCACTGCACCATAACCGTGCACGTCGTGCACTACGGCACTAGGGTCCTCATCGCCCTAGGAGCCAGACGTGCGCTACGCTACGCCGCACGCGGAGCAGCGACGGAGAAGAAGCAGCAAACCGGAGGTAGAAGAAGGAGGCTGCAAGTGGGCTCTGGACCCACGTGTCAGCAGGTGAAACCACTGTTCATTGGGTGCATCCACTATTTTTCGGGAGTCTGATCTCAAGTGCCCCTAGCGGTGGATATATCCAGGTTTGCCATATCCCTTCTCGGGTGTACCAATTATCGGTGTCCCTATCTCGTTTGAATTTGACCAAAGCGTTAAAATTAACCCCGAGGTTTTCTCCCGGAGTGGTTATTCTTTCATTTGTGTTGTAACCCTAGAAATCTCGAGGACGAGATTCTTTTTAAGGGGGGGAAGAGTTGTAACAGCCCCAAAATTGGGTTATCAATTTTTGTGTTGTTATTCCTTCCTGGCACTCATGTTTCAAAATTTTCTCTTGGGTTTGCTGGATGACTCTGACATTTCTTGTCATTTTCAACCTTTCAAAAACCTTGCTCATGTATTTGCCAATGGGCAAGCCCTCATCTGCATCATCCCAACCCTCACAGACCCTAATTCCAAATTTTTGGAATTTGGATATGTCATTTGTGCTTACAAAGGAGCCATCATTTTCCTTGATCTATTGATCCTCCAAATTGTTCCCAGAGATCCTCATATCTTTCTGATCCTTGGATGTGCAAAAATATTGCTAAGTCTCATGCAATATTTTTGAATTGGGATTTATTCCTTTTCTTGCCTTTCTGAGGAATAAAATCCAAAGGCATAGCTAGCCATCTCCTAAATTCATGAGAATTGGTGGAGTTGATGCTTATGCCTAATCCAAGCTCTGGCAAGTATATTGGCCATAATTAAATAAGGAAAATTGCCTTTTCTTATTTAATGCGAATATTGCATCTATGCCACTTTCTAAAGGAACTAGCATTTTTATAGCAGAGAAAATTCCCACATAAATTGTGGGGCTTGCCCTTGCTATATAATCACTAGTTCCATCCTTATCTCATGTTCCACAGATCAAAAATGGAGCACATGATTCAATGCAAGTTTCTGCCTTCTCTGAAATTTTGCAAAGGAAGTGCTTTGTTCCTAATTCCAATTGAGCGGCAATTTGGCAGGGTTATTAACATTGTTAAATAATCCATGAATGCCAAATATGAGCTCAATCCATTCATCCTAGCTCCTTGTGCAATTTTTCAAACTTCCTGACCAGAACACAACTTTGTGAAGGAAGTACCTTCATAGAGTTTCCAAATGGGATGAAACTTTTCCATCATCCCAAGTATCTCCAATCATTAGCCTCTACCCAAATTCAGTTCCTTTCATTGAACTATGTGAGCACAGGAGCAATTCTTGGTTTCTATCAAAACTTTCAGTTTGTGAAGCAAGTATATTTTATCTTGCTCCAATTTGGCTGAAATGTTTTCCAGACCTTCTCCTATCCATATGATCCATCTCCACAAAGTTTTGGCTCATTTCAATTATCCATTTGCGTTGAGGAATTTTCTCAAGTTTCAGGACAGAGGAGATGTTTGTGAAACAAGTAGCATGTTGGCAAGTCCATTTGGTATGAAAGTTTTACAGCATCTTACTATGTCCATATCCCGAAGCCTTGCCAAATCTGAGCTCAAGTTGATGCTCCAGGGGAGTGCATCATCCAAATCTTGATTTTGGACATGCAGTTGTGAAGCAACTATGGTGTATCTTGGTCCAAATCATCTCAAAATTAACAGGATTATAGTCCTTCCTAAGCTAAACCACCCAGACAAACTCTCTGGCTCCAATCACTTCCCTATTGATCAACAGTACATGACTAAGTTTACTACAGTAAACTTCAGATGTTGCTTACCATTTAACCAGAGCCCTTTTAACCAAACTACCACCGCGGTTGCAACCTCCCCAGGAAGGACTCCACCCTAGACATCGTTTGGCTTAGCTTGTGTCACTGTGGGCACCAGTTGTCGGTGTCAAAACCGGCGGATCTCGGGTAGGGGGTCCCGAACTATGCGTCAAGGGTCAACGGTAACAGGAGACGGGGGACAAGATGTTTACCCAGGTTCGGGCCCTCTCTATGGAGTTAATACCCTACTTCCTGCTTGATTTATCTTGATGAATATGAGTATTAGAAGAGTTGATCTACCACGAGATCGTAATGGCTAAACCCTAGAAGTCTAGCCTATATGGGTATGGTAATGAGTATATGTGGTGTCCTTTTCGGACTATCCCCTTTGGTTTAAATAGACACCGAGGGGATCTAGGGTTTACATGGAGTCGGTTACATAAGAAGGAATCTTCAGTCGCCAAGCTTGCCTTCCACGCCAAGTAGAGTCCAATCCAGACACAGTGCAGTCTTCGGCCTTCATGTCTTCACAGCCCATCAGTCCGGCCCATGGATAACAGGCCGGACGCCCGAGGACCCCTTAGTCCAGGACTCCCTCACCAGTGCACGCGGTGACCACCGCTTTGGCACACACCGGCCGCGTCCAGAGCATCTTCTTGCTTGGGCCCCTTCTCTGCTTAGCGTCTCAGCGAGCACGGGCCTGTCTACCGTGTTCCCCGCGTCATCGTCGTCCTCCTGGAGCCACTTCCCCCTCCGTCCGCTTCTCCGTCGGTGCTCGTCGTCGCGCGCCCACGAGCGAGCTTTAGCCGACAAGGCTTTAATGGCGTTCGGCAGCTTCTCTCTGTGCCCGTCGGCCCCTCCCACCCTGTGCTCTACTGTTGCTCATCCGCTCCTCCCTCGTCGTGTTCCCGCGCCTCCCTGTGATCGCTGGCCTCACCAGAGCGTGGCCGGACGCGAGCGGCGGCACCCGAGCCATGGCCACGCGTCCATGGCCTCCCCTCCTCGCCCCGCCTATTTATAGGCCCTCCTCGCGGCCTCCGAGCACACCACCAGCCCTCCCTCACTCCAGAGACCGGACTAGCCAGCCCCTCGAGCTCTAGGAGCTCTCCTGCCCCTCCCATGCCCGAAGCCCCGCTGACGGCCTCTGCTCGAATCCGAGCGAGGCCGAGCCACTCTCCTTCTTCCGCCACCACCGGAAGACCACAACACCACCGTAGCACCTCCCCAACCCTTTGCCTCGTCGCCGGAGCGCCGTATCCCCGAGTTCCACCTTTGCCCGAGGCCGCCATCCGCCGCGGCTGACGTCCTGCTCCGCCAAGCTCTTCCCTGCGGTTGCCTCGTAGCTGGACGGGATATCCCCGCCCCCCTGAGTCCAACGGTGGGTCGGGCGCCGCCTTAGGTGGCCGGAGTCGCTGGTTGGCCTCGCTGGCGCCGAACCCAGTCCTTTGCTCTGCAGGTGGGCTCGGGCAGGAGATGAAGACGACGGCCTCTCCCCGCCAGCTGGGCGGTGGGACCCGTGGCCCCCACCCGTCAGCATCCTAGCGTTGACCCCATGCCTCCGCTAACGTGGATAAGTGGAGGCGTATTCCCGTGAATACGTCTCCCGCACACGAAAGCGCACTCTGGTCTTCTTTGGACCTAAATGTGTTTTCCTATCTGGAAAACGTATTTTTGCAGAAGGCGCTTTCTGTTTTTCTCACTCAGGGGCATGTTTGTGATGTTTTCTTTACAGAAAGGTCCCTGGCAGAAAAACACTCATAACTTTTTGCTCCCAACTCCAAATGAGGTGATTCCAAAGCCCACTTCTTCATTTCATCGATCCCGTTCTGTTGGTAACATTTTCATGATGTTTTGACATTCTGAAAATGACCTTTTTCCCTTTCACGTAAACAGCCCCTCCAAGAGAGAATAGTTTTTGGCAAATCTTTCCGCGATCGTTCCGCACTTCTTCCCAGAGCATTTGTCGACCCCAGGCAAGCCAACCTCTTATCATGAGCCCTAAACTTGCATGTTGACTTTTTTTGCACCTCGTGATGTGTAGTTACAGTTGTTCCTTATCGATTTCATCTGCAATTATTCTTTTAGGATTATCATGCATGCTTATGTTCTCATGATATCTTTTACCATGCTACTTAGAGTGTTATTATCGATATTGCTTGGAGTTCTAGGATTTATATTTTGATGATTATGTGGATGACATGTTGCCTCTGGATTCTTAGTGGCTATTGTGATTATGTTCATGATGGTAGTATGCTTTGGAGTATTACTTTGGATATCATGTGCCTTTGGATTCTTAGTGGCTATTATGTTAGCTATGATGATTGTAATGCACCTTGGATATGCTAGTACTTGGTATTGTCATGTTCTTTATGTTGTAGTTGTTCACTCGAGTAGTTTGGGATTTTATCAAAGCATTTGTATGAGGCATGTTCATTGTTGCATCCATGTTCATGATGATGGAGAAGCTAATAAATTGACTTAATAATAGCAAACCTCCTCCATCATCAATGGGATCGAGTCATAGTGCCACCAAAGTGAACTTTTTCAGTGCAACCACATTTTGCCTTTATGGGAACGACTTAATACGATCTATTGTCGTGCCTCTCGTCGGTGCCTCCAAAGAGGGAAGGTTATGGGCGCACGCTACCCTGATCAGGTAGGCGGACATAACCTTGTGTGCTCGTTGTTGAGATTTTTGGTACCGGTCCCCGTGTGGGATGGTCCCCATGAGGAACGTTTTGACCACGATGGTGGTTGTTGTGTCTTTGGTAGACATGGGGCCACCCAGGACTAGCCCAGTGGGGAGTGAGTCGGAGTGGCCGGGAGAGTGTCATGGCAGTAGGTCGGTTTCGTCGAAATGCCGTTGGTCCACCCGAATGGGATGACGAGGCCATGGGTTCCGTGGTGTGGGTACAGTGCGCTACCTCTGCAGAGTGTATATAAAGTCTATCAATAGCAACACAGTTCGTAGTAGGTCACACTATCAGGTCTTGGTCGAAATGGAGGATAAACCTCAAATAATTAAGTAAATCAATGTGATAAAAAGAATGTGGTGACTTGGACTATGAGATAGTTGTGAGAAGTCATGGCGATGTTTTGATATCATCACGAGACGAGGTCTCGGTGAGTGTTGGAGACCAAGTGTTGGTCATGGTCGTGATCGCCGGAAAGATCATTGTTTGAGACCATGTGTTGGTCGTGGTTGTGATCGCCGGAAAGATCATTGTTTGACTGGTTGTGTTCGTCGAAAATATCACCGTTTGGTTGCGAGGCAACCTGTTGGTAAGAGAGTTCGAGGGACTCAGTGCACAAGTCTGGTTGCATTGCATGAGTAATATGTTGTTATTTGCATTTAAAGAACCATGTCAGAATAGAAGATGGTTGCATAGAGTTAGCATGTTATGTCTGCATTGAATATGATCGGTAGTTTATTTTCAGCATAGTTTCATGATGACATGCCATGCTTGGATTGATTATGCCATGATTGATGATATGCTATGATTTGCTATTGCCATATTAGGAACATGTTTGATACGCCATGATAGTATTATGTTAGTAGATGCTATGATGTTGTTCAGGCTTAATTATCTTTAACATGTCATGTTCAGTAATTGATATGAGATAGGTTGTTGCATGTGCTTGGTTCTTGCGTTGTCTTCTGCTTGTTTGGATGCTATGTATTTGGTTGGCTTGCAAGTACTGACCTAGCATGTCATGCCAGTTTTGTAGGTCATTCTCGAAGTGTTCGCTCGACCCGTCGTGCTAGCCGTAACCTTGCCAGTCCTGTGAGCTGTGGAGCCCAGCCAGAGTTGTTATGCTGCTAAACCAAGACTTCCACCGCCATTTATATAGATTTCCGCTGCCATTTAAATAGCCTTAGGGCTATGCCAGATAATTGTATTAATCAATAATGTAATCTTCTATACATGTATTTGATGAATATTCTTGTATCTGGAATGTTGTATTATGGACCTGTTGTGCGTCAGGTGTTATCCTGGGCTGACGTGCGAAGGCCCCCTGCTCCATGAGGATCGGGGTGCCACAGCAACGCTGCCAGAACGGACCCGGGCACAGACGCCGTGCCAGTCCTTATCATGAGGCGGTTGCGGGCGGGTTTGTGAGGGTGCACGACATTCGTAGTGGCAAACCACCAGGCGTGCATGTTGCAATATTAAGCAATTCATAAAAGGTGAAGCCAGTTATGATACATGCGCAAAACGATACAGACTGCGAGGGCGTACCCTGACAGCTTGATGATAATGCAACCTGAGGGGCGCCCTCAAATGAACAAACCAAAAAGTCACCTGGCACCATCATTGTAGAAGTGTTGGAGTAGCTGAAGACGCGCGCTGCAGAGGTCGCTCCTCATGTGCCAGCAGGCTCTCGAGTCCTAGAAGGATCCGGAGGTCTAAGAAGCTCACAAGGGCCCGACATCTCCTCCGTCAAGACCACCCGGTGCCTGGCCTCGTCAGCTGCTAGGACGGCCTGCACATAGCGCTAGTGCGAGGCAGCCATGTTCATCAAGCCGAACGGCATGCGGACGTAGCTGCAGGGGTAGCCCCCACTTCGTCCAACGCAGAACAACCAGAAGAGCTCCTAAGAAGCAGCCCTGTTGGGGCTCAGGATGTTAATGCAGACGCACAGCTCGCCCCCCATGTTTTGGGCGACAGCTGCACTAGACGGTGTGGGGTGATGCTCGCCACGGATGGCCCGCGCCTCCTGAAGCTCATCGATTGCCTTGGTGATGAACCCCCGAGCGCCTGGTGCCTCGCACCTTGTGCCTTGATCACGGAGGCACGCATCGAAGCACGCACCCACGTGGTGCCTGAATGCCTCCCTCGTGACGCTGGTCAGGTCAGAGGCCCTCCAGACGAGAGCCCTCGAGCCCATCCTAAGAGGGGCGCCAGGCGCGCCTTCCTATGCAAGAGGGAGGGGCGCCTCAACAATGGGCGCGGGGCCTGAGGCAAGATCATCAGGCGTCCCAACCTCTTGACAGCCCTTGAGGAGGAGGTGCTTCTTCTTCTTGGGGACGGCCTCATGAGGCCGGACGGCACCCTCGTCATCAGAGTTCTCGACCGCCGCAGCTTGGTAGGCGCGCTCGAGGGAGCACACCGCATCCTTCTCGCCGGAAGTGACTGTGATGATGCCGCCACTTCCTGGCACTTGGGGACATTGTAGCCATGGTGACTTGCCGCCATGAACTTGGTGAGGGCCGGATACCCGAGGATGGCATTGTACAGGAGGCGAATGTGGGTGACGTCGAAGTTGATGAGCTCGGTGTGGTAGTTGTCGTGCTTGTCGAAGGTGACAAGGAGGCGAATCTTCCCCAGGGGAATGGTGGAGCCGTCGGTCACTCATGCGAAGGGCTTGGTGGGAAGGAGCTGGTCATAGGGCACCTAGAGAAATTCGAATGTCTCGACGGAGAGAACGTTGAGCCTCACGCCACCGTCGATGACTATTTTGGTGACGAGGATGTTGCTGATGGTCAGCGTGCAGAGCACCGGGAGTGTGCCAGTGGCGGCTGAGCACTTGACTTGGTCCATAGAGTAGAAGGTGATGGCATACTTGGACCACCTGAGGGGACGCGGAGCCTCAAGCTTGGGGAGGGCCGCATTCACCTCGTGAGTGAACTGCTTGAAGATGCGATGAGAGGCGGGAGCCTAAGCGCCACCCAAGATGCAGGCAATGGCATGAGGCTCTTGGAAGCCCCCAGCCCCATCGTCTGGGCAGTGGTAGTCATTCCACCTTGGCGACAGCGCAGCGGAGGGAGGCCAGCGTTGCCCAGAGCACGATCCTCATGAGGCTGGTCTCTCTTGGGGCCATCGCGAGGCTGGACTTGCCAGCGGTCCTCACAGGGCTGATCACGCCAGTCCTGGCAGGTATCGTGGTTGTCCCAGCAGGCTCCACCGCGGCCTCCTCCACGGCCGTAGCCACGGTCGTTGCGCTTGGGGCGGCGGCCAAGGCACCCATTGATACGTCCATTCTGCATCATGCTTTTATATCGATATTTGTTGCATTATGGTTTGTTATTACACATTATGTTGCAATACTTATGCCTATTCTCTCTTATTTTACAAGGTTTACACGAAGAGGGGAAATGCCGACAACTAGAATTCTGGGCTAGAAAAGGAGCAAATATTAGAGACCTATTATGCACAACTCCAAAAGTCCTGAAACTTCACGGGAGCACATTTCACAATATATAAAAAATACTGGGCGAAGGAAGTACCAGAGGGGGGGCACCCACCATCCACGAGGGTGGGGGCGCGCCCTACCCCCTGGGCGCGCCCCTAACTCGTGGGCCCCTTGTAGGCCTACGGTGCCCATATTCTGCTATATGAGGTCTTTTTCCCTGGAAAAAATTATAAGCTAGCTCACAGGACGAAAGTCCGCCACCACGAGGCGGAACCTTGGTGGAACCAATCTAGGGCTCCGGCGGAGCTGTTCTGCCGGGGAAACTTCCCTCCGGGAGGGGGAAATCATCACCACCGCCATCATCATCGATCCTATCATCGGGAGGGGGTCAATCTCCATTGACATCCACCAACACCATCTCATCTCAAACCCTAGTTCATCTCTTGTGTCCAATCTTTGTCCCAAAACCTCAGATTGGTACCTGTGGTTGCTAGTAGTGTTGATTACTCTTTGTAGTTGATGCTAGTTGGTTTATTCGGTGGAAGATCATATGTTCAGATCCTTTATGCATATTAATACCCCTGTGATTATGAACATGAATATGATTTGTGAGTAGTTACGTTTGTTCCGGAGGACATGGGAGAAGTCTTGCTATAAGTAGTCATGTGAATTTGGTATTCGTTCGATATTTTGATGAGGTGTATGTTGTCTTTCCTCTAGTGGTGTCATGTGAACGTCGACTACATGACACTTCACCATTGTTTGGGCCTAGAGGAAGGCATTGGGAAGTAATAAGTAGATGATGGGTTGCTAGAGTGACAGAAGCTTAAACCCTAGTTTATGAGTTGCTTCGTAAGGGGTTGATTTGGATCCATATGTTTCATGCTATGGTTAGGTTTACATTAATACTTCTTTTGTAGTTGCGGATGCTTGCAAGAGGGGTTAATCATAAGTGGGATGATTGTCCAAGGAAGGGCGGTACCCAAGCACTGGTCCACCCACATATCAAATTATCAAAGTACCGAACGCGAATCATATGAACGTGATGAAAACTAGCTTGACGATAATTCCCATGTGTCCTCGGGAACGCTTTCATTTATATAAGAGTTTGTCCAGGCTTGTCCTTTGCTACAAAAAGGATTGGTCCATCTTGCTGCACCTTATTTACTTCAATACTTGTTACCCATTACAAATTACCTTATCACAAAACTATCTGTTGTCGATAATTTCAGTGCTTGCAGAGAATACCTTACTGAAAACTGCTTATCACTTCCTTCTGCTCCTCGCTGGGTTCGACACTCTTACTTATCGAAAGGAATACGATATATCGCCTATACTTGTGGGTCATCAAGACTCTTTCTTGGCGTCGTTGCCGGGGAGTGAAGAGCCTTTGGTAGGTGGAATTTGCTAAGGAAAAATTTGTATAGTGTGCTGAAATTTACTGTCACTTGTTACTATGGAACATAATCCTTTGAGGGGCTTGTTCGGGATATCTTCACCCCGACCAGTAGAGCAAAGAGTGGCTCCTCAACCTACTGAACCTACTAAAAATGTTTACTTTCAAATTCCTTCGGGTATGATAGAGAAACTGCTAGCTAATCCTTTTACAGGAGATGGAACATTACATCCCAATTTGCACCTAATCTATGTGGATGAAGTTTGTGCATTATTTAAGCTTGCAGGTATGCCCAAGGATGTTATCAAGAAGAAGGTCTTCCCTTTAAATTTGAAGGGAAAGGCATTGACATGGTTTAGGCTATGTGATGATATGGGATCATGTAACTACAACCGATTGAAATTGGAATTTCATCAGAAGTTTTACCCTATGCATCTTGTTCATCGTGATCATAATTATATATATAATTTTTGGCCTCGCGATGGAGAAAGCATCACTCAAGCTTGGGGGAGGTTTAAGTCAATGTTATAATTGATGCCCCAATCATGAGCTCTCAAGAGAAATTATTATTCAAAAAATTCATGCTCGGCTTTCTCTCGATAATCGCTCCATGCTCGATACTTCTTGTACTGGCTCTTTTATGATGAAGACTATTGAATTCAAATGGGATTTATTGGAAAGAATTAAATGCAACTCTGAAGATTGGGATCTCGACAAAGGTAAGGAGTCAGGTATAACACCTAGGTTTGATTGTGTTAAATCTTTTATGGACACCGATGCTTTCTATGAATTTAGCACTAAATATGGACTTGACTCTGAGATAGTAGCTTCTTTCTGTGAATCCTTTGCTACTCATGTTGATCTCCCTAAGGAGAAGTGGTTTAAATATAATCCTCCCATTGAAGTAAAAGTAGTTGCACCTATTAAAGTTGACGAAAAGACTATCACTTATAACAATTCTGTTGTTCCTACTACTTATATTGAGAAACCACCTTTTCCTGCTACAATAAAGGATCATGCTAAAGCTTCAATTGTGGTTCGTAAGAGTAATACTAGAACACCTACACCCTTTGAGCAAATTAAAGTTGAACCTAGTGTTGCTATGGTTAAAGATCTCTTGGCTGATAATATTGATGGGCATTTTATTTACTTCTGTGATGAAGCTGCTAGAATTGCTAGACCCGATACTAAAAATAAACATAGACCTGTTGTAGGCATGCCTGTTATTTCTGTTAAAATAGGAGATCATTGCTATCATGGCTTATGTGATATGGGTGCTAGTGCAAGTGCAATACCTCATTCCTTATATAAAGAAATTATGCATGATATTGCACCTGCTGAGATAGAGGAAATTGATGTTACAATTAAGCTTGCCAATAGAGACACTATTTCACCAGTTGGGATTGTTAGAGATGTTGAAGTCTTGTGTGGGAAAGTTAAATATCCTGCTGATTTTCTTGTTCTTGGTTCCCCACAAGATAACTTTTGTCCCATTATATTTGGTAGACCCTTCTTGAATACTGTTAATGCTAGGATAGATTGCAAAAAGGATGTTGTTACTATTGGTTTGGGGGATATGTCTCATGAGTTTAATTTTGCTAAATTTCGTAGACAACCCCATGATAAAGAATTGCCTAGTAAAGATGAAATTATTGGTCTTGCTTCTATTGTCGTGCCTCCTAATGATCCTTTAGAACAATATTTGCTAGACCATGAAAATGATATGTTTATGAATGAAAGAAGGGAAATAGATGAAGTATTCTTTAAATAGGGACCTATTTTGAAACACAACTTGCCTGTTGAAATCCTAGGGGATCCTCCTCCACCCAAGGGTGATCCCGTGTTTGAGCTTAAACCTTTACCTGATACTCTTAAATATGCTTATCTTGATGAGAAAGAGATATATCATGTTATTATTAGTGCTAACCTTTCAGAGCATGAAGAAAAGAAATTATTGAAAACTCTGAAGAAGCACCGTGCTGCTATTGGATATACTCTTGATGATCTTAAGGGCATTAGTCCCACTCTATGCCAGCACAAAATAAAATTGGAGAAAGACGCGAAACCGGTTGTTGATCACCAACGACGGTTAAATCCTAAGATGAAAGAAGTGGTAAGAAAAGAAATACTAAAGCTTCTGGAGGCAGGTATAATTTATCCCGTTGCTGATAGTCAGTGGGTAAGTCCTGTCCATTGTGTCCCTAAGAAGGGAGGTATTACTGTTGTTCCTAATGATAAAGATGAATTGATCCCACAATGAATTGTTACAAGTTATAGAATGGTAATTGATTTCCGCAAATTAAATAAAGCTACTAAAAAGGATCATTACCCTTTACCTTTTATTGATCAAATGCTAGAAAGATTATCCAAACATACACATTTTTGCTTTCTAGATGGTTATTCTGGTTTCTCTCAAATACCTGTGTCAAAAGAGGATCAAGAAAAGACAACTTTTACTTGCCCTTTCGGTACCTTTGCTTATAGACGTATGCCTTTTGGTTTATGCAATGCACCTGCTACCTTTCAAAGATGTATGACTGCTATATTCTCTGACTTTTGTGAAAAGATTGTTGATGTTTTCATGGATGATTTCTCCGTATATGGAACTTCTTTTGATGATTTCTTAAGAAACCTTGATCGAGTTTTGCAGAGATGTGAAGAAACTAATCTTGTCTTGAATTGGGAGAAGTGCCACTTTATGGTTAATGAAGGTATTGTCTTGGGGCATAAAATTTCTGAAAGAGGTATTGAAGTTGATAAAGCTAAAGTTGACGCTATTGAAAAGATGTCATGTCCTAAGGACATTAAAGGTATAAGAAGTTTCCTTGGTAATGCTGGTTTTTATAGGAGGTTCATTAAGGACTTCTCTAAAATTTCTAGGCCTCTGACTAATCTCTTACAAAAAGATGTTCCATTTGTCTTTGATGATGATTGTGTAGAAGCATTTGAAATACTTAAGAAAGCCTTGATTTCTGCACCTATTGTTCAGCCACCTGATTGGAATTTACCCTTTGAAATTATGTGTGATGCTAGTGATTATGCTGTAGGGGCTGTTCTAGGGCAAAGAGTTGATAAGAAATTAAATGGTATCCAATATGCTAGTAATAATCTGGACAGTGTCCGGAGAAATTATGCTACTACTGAAAAAGAATTTTTAGCAGTTGTATTTGCTTGTGATAAGTTCAGACCTTATATTGTTGATTCTAAAGTAACTGTTCACACTGATCATGCTGCTATTAAATATCTTATGGAAAAGAAAGATGCTAAACCTAGACTTATTAGATGGGTTCTCTTGCTACAAGAATTTGATTTGCATATTATCGATAGAAAGGGAGCTGAGAACCCCGTTTCAGGCAACTTGTCTAGGTTAGAGAATGTTCTTGATGACCCACTACCTATTGATGATAGTTTTCCTGGTGAACAATTAGCCATCATAAATGCTTCTCGTACTGCTCCATGGTATGCTGATTATGCTAATTACATTGTTGCTAAATTTATACCACCTAGTTTCACATACCAGTAAAAGAAAAAGTTTTTCTATGATTTAACGCATTACTTCTGGGATGACCCACACCTTTATAAAGAAGTAGTAGATGGTGTGATTAGACATTCTGTACCTGAGCATGAACATGAATAGATCCTACGCAAGTGTCATTCCGAGGCATAAGGAGGACACCACGCTGGAGATAGCACTGCACATAAGGTATTGCAATCCGGTTTTTATTGGCCTACTCTCTTCAAGGATGCCTGTAAGTTTGTCTTGTCCTGTGATGAATGTCAAAGAATAGGTAATATTAGAAGACGTCAAGAAATGCCTATGAATTATTCACTTGTTATTGAACCATTTGATGTTTGGGGCTTTGATTATATGGGACCGTTTCCTTCCTCTAATGGGTATACACATATTTTAGTTGTTGTTGATTACGCTACTAAGTGGGTAGAAGTTATTCCAACTAGTAGTGTTGATCATAACACCTATATCAAGATGCTTAAAGAAGTTATTTTTCCAAGGTTTGGAGTCCCTAGATACTTAATGACTGATGGTGGTTCACATTTTATTCATGGTGCTTTTCGTAAAATGCTTGCTAAGTATGATGTTAATCATAGAATTGCATCTCCATATCATCCACAGTATATTGGTCAAGTAGAATTAAGTAATAGAGAGCTTAAATTAATTTTGCAAAAGACTGTTAATAGATCTAGAAAGAATTGGTCAAAGAAACTTGATGATGCATTATGGGCTTATAGAACTGCATATAAAAATCCTATGGGTATGTCTCCGTATAAAATGGTTTATGGAAAAGCTTATCACTTACCTCTCAAACTAGAACATAAGGCATATTGGGCCATTAAAGAGCTAAATTATGATTTCAATCTTGCCGGTGAGAAGAGGCTTTTTGACATTAGCTCACTTGATGAATGGAGAACCCAGGCTTATGAGAATGCCAAGCTATTTAAAGAAAATGTTAAAAGATGGAATGACAAAAGGATACAAAAGCGTGAGTTCAATGTAGGTGATTATGTTTTGCTATACAACTCTCGTTTAAGATTTTTTGCAGGCAAACTCCTCTCAAAATGGGAAGGTCCTTACGTCATCGAGGAGGTCTATCGTTCCGGTGCCATAAAAATCAACAACTTCAAAGGCACAAATTCGAGGGTGTTGAACGGTCAAAGAATCAAACATTATATCTCAGGTAATCCTATAAATGTTGAAACTAATGTTATTGAAACCGTAACCCCGGAGGAATACATAAGGGACACTTTCCAGAACGTTTCAGACTCTGAAAAGGAAGATGTATGAGGTACGGTAAGTAAACCGACTCCAAAACAGTTCTAATAGAATTTTTTTCTCCGTTTTGGAATATTTAAGAAAATAGGGAAATAAGAAGCAGTCTGGGAAAGACATGAGGCGTCCACGAGGGTGGAGGGCACGCGCTACCCCCTTGGCGCGCCCCCCTGCCTCGCGGGCACCTCGTGTGCTCTCCGGACTCCATTTTCTTGCACGATACTTCTTTTGGTCGGTAAAAATTCATTATATAATCGCACGAAGGTTTTGACCACCGTATCACGCAAATATCTTCTGTCTTTGTTTTGAGCTGTTTTTCTGAGAGATCTAGATCGCCATGACGTCTCCAAGTGCCTCCAAGGAGAAGTTCTTCGAGAAGGTCATCAACCCCTACCTCGCGGAGGTGCTGCAACACCCTCAAACCATTGAGATGCGTGAGGGGTTGCTGCACATCCGTGATGTTGAGGGACCAAGGAGGACCGGAAGCGTGGAGACAATACTCGAGGCAATGGAGCAACAAGTTTTCAAGTGCCAGGAGATGGTGGAGCATGGACTCGACGCCAACCACATAAAGATCACGGTGTTCACCAACAACACCAAGCAAGATGCCAGGAACATCGGGGAGACCATCTTCAAGCTTCACGAGAAAATCGTGCATCTCCAAGCCCAGATCTATGACCTGCAAAACCAAAACTGTGAGTATGAATATAGATTCAAGAGGATGAGTTTGGCTACAGATTTGAGGATTCCAGGGACTCGGTCATCCTTCTATGATGGTGAGCCTATGCCTTGGAAGATGGACGACAAGCCCACATCATCAACAACTCCATCATCACAACCTCCAAGGAAGGAGGCATAAACACATGGGTATGGGCACTCCCCTTGGCAACTGCCAAGCTTGGAGGAGTGCCCCGGTATCGTATCATCATCACACTTTTATCTTTACCATTTTTCTTAGTTTGATCCTTTTGGTAATATCTTGATCTAGTAGAATAAAGTTTTAGTATGATCTAGTTTTGAGTTTTGCTTTATGATCCTTCTATGTAATCGAGTCCGTGAGTTATATAATAAAGGTTAGTGTTGAGTCAAGGGCTTTGACATCTTGCTATGATCTTGAGGGAATAAAAATAAAAGAGAAGAGAAAGAATAAAAAGAAATAAAGAGATCATATGGATCTTATGTAGAGTAATGACTTCACATATAAAGAGTATGATGAATAAAAGTTGTTGAGAGTTGACAAACATAGTTTTGGTCATCGTTGCAATTAATAGGAAGTAATAAGAAAGAGAGGTCTTCACATATAAATATACTATCTTGGATATCTTTTATGATTGTGAGCACTCATTAAAATATGACATGCTAAAAAGTTGATGTTGGACAAGGAAGACAATGTAATGGGTTATGTTTTCTTACATCCGAAATAAATATATTATCATGGATCATCCAACATGTTGAGCCTACCTTTCCCTCTTATGCTAGCAAAATTCTTTGCACCAAGTAGAGATACTACTTGTGCTTCCAAATATCCTTAAACCCATTTTTGCCATGAGAGTCCACCATATCTACCTATGGATTGAGTAAGATCCTTCAAGTAAGTTGTCATTGTTGCAAGCAATACAAATTTCTCTCTAAATATGTATGATTTATTAGTGCGGAGAAAATAAGCTTTATATGATCTTGTGATGTGGAAGAAATAAAAGCGATGGACTGCATAATAAAGGTCCATATCACAAGTGGCAATATAAAGTGACATTAGTTTGCATTAAGATTTCGTGCATCCAACCATAAAAGCACATGAAAACCTCTGCTTCCCTCTGCGAAGGGCCTATCTTTTATTCTTGTCTTATACTTCATACAAAAGCCATGGTGATCTTCACCTTTCCTTTTTACATTTTATCCTTTGGCAAGCACAATGTGATGGAAAGATCCTGATATATATATAGCTAATTGGATGTGAGTTTTCATGAACTATTATTGTTGACATTACCCTTGAGGTAAAAGGTTTGGAGGCAATACTATAAGCCCATATCTTTCTCTATGTCCGATTAAAACTAAATACCCATAAGTATTGCATGAGTGTTAGCAATTGTGAAAGACTAAATGATAGTTGAGTATGTGGACTTGCTGAAAAGCTCTTATATTGACTCTTTTCGATGTTATGATAAATTGCAATTGATTCAATGACTGAGATTATAGTTTGTTAGTTTTCAATGAAGTTTATGATTCATACTTGAAACTGTGAATGAATTGTTACTTTAGCATAAGAGATCATATGATAATATATATATATTGTTGTTCTAAGAATGATCATGATGCTCTCATGTCCGTATTTTATTTTTATCGACACCTCTATCTCTAAACATGTGGACATATTTTTCAATATCGGCTTCTGCTTGAGGACAAGCGAGGTCTAAGCTTGGGAGAGTTGATACGTCCATTTTGCATCATGCTTTTATATCGATATTTATTGCATTATGGGCTGTTGTTACACATTATGTCACAATACTTATGCCTATTCTCTCTTATTTTACAAGGTTTACATGAAGAGGGGGAATGCCGGCAACTGGAATTCTGGGCTAGAAAAGGAGCAAATATTAGAGACCTATTCTGCACAACTCCAAAAGTCCTGAAACTTCACGGAGCATGTTTCACAATATATAAAAAATATTGGGCGAAGGAAGTACCAGAGGGGGGCCACCCACCATCCACGAGGGTGGGGGCGCGCCCTACCCCCCTGGGCGCGTCCCCTGCCTCGTGGGCCCCCTGGCAGGCCTCCGGTGCCCATCTTCTTCTATATCAGGTCTTTTGCCCTGGAAAAAATCATAAGCTAGCTCACGGGACGAAACTCCACCGCCACGAGGCGGAACCTTGGCGAAACCATTCTAGGGCTCCGGCGGAGCTGTTCTGCCAGGGAAACTTCCCTCCGGGAGGGGGAAATTATCACCATCGTCATCATCATCGATCCTCTCATCGGGAGGGGGTCAATCTCCATCAACATCTTCACAAACATCATCTCATCTCAAACCCTTGTATCCAATCTTTGTCCCAAAACCTTAGATTGGTACCTGTGGGTTGCTAGTAGTGTTGATTACTCTTTGTAGTTGATGCTAGTTGGTTTATTCGATGGAAGATCATATGTTCAGATCCTTTGTGCATATTAATACCCCTCTGATTATCAACATGAATATGATTTGTGAGTAGTTACGTTTGTTCCTGAGGACATGGGAGAAGTCTTGCTATTAGTAGTCATGTGAATTTGGTATTCGTTCGATATTTTGATGAGATGTATGTTGTCTCTCCTCTAGTGGTGTCATGTGAACGTCGACTACATGACACTTCACCATTGTTTGGGCCTAGAGGAAGGCATTGGGAAGTAATAAGTAGATGATGGGTTGCTAGAGTGACAGAATCTTAAACCCTAGTTTATGAGTTGCTTCGTAAGGGGCTAATTTGGATCCATATGTTTCATGCTATGGTTAGGTTTACCTTAATACTTCTTTTGTAGTTGCTAATGCTTGCAAGAGGGGTTAATCGTAAGTGGGATGCTTGTCCAAGGAAGGGCAGTACCCAAGCACCGGTCCACCCGCATATCAAATTATCAAAGTACCGAACGCGAATCATATGAACGTGATGAAAACTAGCTTGACGATAATTCTCATGTGTCCTCGGGAGCGCTTTCCTTTATATAAGAGTTTGTCCAAGCTTGTCCTTTGCTACAAAAAGGATTGGACCATCTTGCTGCACCTTATTTACTTTCATACTTGTTACCCGTTACAAATTACCTTATCACAAAACTATCCGTTACCGATAATTTTAGTGCTTGCAGAGAATACCTTACTGAAAAGTGCTTATCACTTCCTTCTACTCCTCGTTGGGTTCGACATTCTTACTTATCAAAAAGACTAGATAGATCCCCTATACTTGTGGGTCATCAAGACTCTTTTCTGGCGTCGTTGCCGGGGAGTGAAGCGCCTTTGGTAGGTGGAATTTGGTAAGGAAAAATTTATATAGTGTGCTCAAATTTAGTGTCACTTGTTACTATGGAACATAATCCTTTGAGGGGCTTGTTCGGGGTATCTTCACCCCGACCAATAGAGAAAAGAGTTTCTCCTCAACCTACTGAACCTACTGTAAATGTTTACTTTGAAATTCCTTCGGTATGGTAGAGAAACTGCTAGCTAATCCTTTTACAGGAGATGGAACATTACATCCCGATTTGCACCTAATCTATGTGGATGAAGTTTGTGCATTATTTAAGCTTGCAGGTATGCCCAATGATGTTATCAAGAAGAAGTTCTTCCCTTTATCTTTGAAGGGAAAGGCATTGACATGGTTTAGGCTATGTGATGATATGGGATCATGTAACTACAACCGATTGAAATTGGAATTTCATCAGAAGTTTTATCCTATGCATCTTGTTCATCGTGATCGTAATTATATATATAATTTTTGGCCTCGCGAAGGAGAAAGCATCGCTCAAGCTTGGGGGAGGCTTAAGCCAATGTTATATTCATGCCCCAATCATGAGCTCTCAAGCAAAATTATTATTCAAAATTTTTATGCTCGGCTTTCTCTCGATAATCACTCCATGCTCGATACTTCTTGTGCTGGCTCTTTTATGATGAAGACTATTGAATTCAAATGGGATTTATTGGAAAGAATTAAATGCAACTCTGAAGATTGGGATCTTGACGAAGGTAAGGAGTTAGGTATAACACCTAAGTTTGATTGTGTTAAATCTTTTATGGACACCAATGCTTTCCGTGACTTTAGCACTAAATATGGACTTGACTCTGAGATAGTAGCTTCTTTCTGTGAATCCTTTGCTACTCATGTTGATCTCCCTAAGGAGAAGTGGTTTAAATATAATCATCCCATTGAAGTAAAAGTAGTTTCACCTATTAAAGTTGAAGAAAAGACTATCACTTATAATGATTCTGTTGTTCCTACTGCTTATATTGAGAAACCACCTTTCCTTACTAGAATAAAGGATCATGCTAAAGCTTCAACTGTGGTTTGTAAGAGTAATAATAGAACGCCTACACCCTCTAAGAAAATTAAAGTTGAACCTAGTGTTTCTATGGTTAAAGATCTCTTAGCTGATAATATTGATGGGCATTTTATTTACTTCTGCGATGAAGCTGCTAGAATTGCTAGACCCGATACTAAAAATAAACATAGACTTGTTTTAGGCATGCGTGTTATTTCTGTTAAAATAGGAGATCATTGCTATCATGGCTTATGTGATATGGGTGCTAGTGCAAGTGCAATACCTCATTCCTTATATAATGAAATTATGCATGATATTGCACCTGCTGAGATAGAGGAAATTGATGTCACAATTGAGCTTGCCAATAGAGACACTATTTCACCAGTTGGGATTGTTAGAGATGTTGAAGTCTTGTGTGGGAAAGTCAAATATCCTGCTGATTTTCTTGTTATTGGTTCCCCATAAGATAACTATTGTCCCATTATATTTGGTAGACCCTTCTTGAATACTGTTAATGCTAGGATAGATTGCAAAAAGGATGTTGTTACTATTGGTTTGGGGGATATGTCTGATGAGTTTAATTTCACTAAATTTCCTAGACAACCCCATGATAAGGAATAGCCTAGTAAAGATGAAATTATTGGTCCTGCTTCTATTGTCGTGCCTCCTAGTGATCCTTTAGAATAATATTTGCTAGACCAAGAAAATGATATGTTTATGAATGAAAGAAGGGAAATAGATGAAGTATTCTTTAAACAGGGGCCTATTTTGAAACACAACTTGCATGTTGAAATCTTAGGGGATCCTCCTCCACCCAAGGGTGATCCTGTGTTTAAGCTTAAACCTTTACCTGATACTCTTAAATATGCTTATCTTGATGAGAAAGAGATATATCCTGTTATTATTAGTGCTAACCTTTCAGAGCATGAAGAGAAGAAATTATTGCAAACTCTGAAGAAGCACCGTGCTGCTATTGGATATACTCTTGATGATCTTAAGGGCATTAGTCCCACTCTATGCTAGCACAAAATAAAATTGGAGAAAGACGTGAAACAAGTTGTTGATCACCAACGACGGTTAAATCCTAAGATGAAAGAACTGGTAAGAAAATAAATACTAAAGCTTCTAGAGGCAGGTATAATTTATCCCGTTGCTGATAGTCAATGGGTACGTCCTGTCCATTGTTTCCCTAAGAAGGGAGGTATTATTGTTGTTCTAATGATAAAGATGAATTAATCCCATAAAGAATTGTTACATGTAATAGAATGGTAATTGATTTCCGCAAATTAAATAGCTACTAAAAAGGACCATTACCCGTTACCTTTTATTGATCAAATGCCAGAAAGATTATCAAAACATACACATTTTTGCTTTCTAGATGGTTATTCTGGTTTCTCCCAAATACCTGTGTCAAAAGAGGATCAAGAAAAAGACAACTTTTACTTGCCCTTTCGGTACTTTTGCTTATAGACGTATGCCTTTTGGTTTATGCAATGCACCTACTACCTTTCAAAGATATATGACAGCTATATTCTCAGACTTTTGTGAAAAGATTATTGAGGCTTTCATGGATGATTTTTCCGTATATGTGGGTGGACCGGTGCTTGGGTACTTCCCTTACTTGGACAAGCATCCGCAACTACAACAGAAGTATTAAGGTAAACCTAACCATAGCATGAAACATATGGATCCAAATCAGCCCCTTACGAAGCAACGCATAAACTAGGGTTTAAGCTTCTGTCACTCTAGCAACCCATCATCTACTTATTACTTCCCAATGCCTCCCTCTAGGCCCAAACAATGGTGAAGTATCATGTAGTCGATGTTCACATGACACCACTAGAGGGATGACAACATACATCTCATCAAAATATCAAACGAATACCAAATTCACATGACTACTAATAGCAAGACTTCTCCCATGTCCTCGGGAACAAACGTAACTACTCACAAAGCATATTCATGTTCATAATCAGAGGGGTACTAATATGCATAATGGATCTGAACATATGATCTTCCTGAAGAAAATATGCCCTAGAGGCAATAATAAAGTTATTATTTATTTCCTTATATCATGATAAATTTCTATTATTCATGCTAGAATTGTATTAACCGGAAACATGATACATGTGTGAATACATAGACAAACAGAGTGTCACTATTATGCCTCTTCTTGACTAGCTCGTTGATCAAAGATGGTTATGTTTCCTAAGCGTAGACATGAGTTGTCATTTGATTAATGGGATCACATCATTAGGAGAATGATGTGATTGACTTGACCCATTCCGTTAGCTTAGCACTTGATCGTTTAGTATGTTGCTATTGCTTTCTTCATGACTTATACATGTTCCTATGACTATGAGATTATGCAACTCCCGTTTACCGGAGGAACACTTTGTATGCTACCAAATGTCACAACGTAACTGGGTGATTATAAAGGTGCTCTACAGGTGTCTCCAAAGGTACTTGTTGAGTTGGCGTATTTCGAGATTAGGATTTGTCCCTCCGATTGTCGGAGAGGTATCTCTGGGCCCACTCAGTAATGCACATCACTATAAGCCTTGCAAGCATTGTAACTAATGAGTTAGTTGTGGGATGATGTATTACGGAACGAGTAAAGAGACTTGCCAATAACGAGATTGAACTAGGTATTGAGATATCGACAATCGAATCTCGGGCAAGTAACATACCAATGACAAAGGGAACAACGTATAGTGTTATGCGGTTTGACCGATAAAGATCTTCGTAGAATATGTGGGAGCCAATATGAACATCCAGGTTCCGCTATTGGTTATTGACCGGAGACATGTCTCAATCATGTCTACATAGTTCTCGAACCCATAGGGTCCGCACGCTTAAAAGTTCGGTGACGATCGGTATTATGAGTTTTTGTGTTTTGATGTACCGAAGTTAGTTCGGAGTCCCGAATATGATCACGGACATTTTGAGGAGTCTCAAAATGGTCGAGACATAAAAATCGATATATTGGACGACTATATTTGGACACCGGAAGTGTTCCGGGTGATTTCGGAGAAAACCGGAGTGCCGGAGGGTTACCGGACCCCCCCCCCCAGAGAAATAATGGGCCTTAATGGAGAGGGAGAGAGGGCTGGCCTAGGGCAGGCCGCGCGCCCCTCCCCCTCTGGTCTGAATTGGAATACGAGAGGGGGGCGGCGCCCCCCTTTCCTTTTTCCTCTCCCCCTTCCTTTCCCCCTCCTAGTAGGAGTAGGAAAGAGGGGAGTCCTACTCCTACTAGGAGGAGGACTCCTCCTCCTGGCGCGCCATAGAGGGCCGGCCGGCCTCCCCCATTGCTCCTTTATATATGGGGGCATGGGGGCACCTCTAGACACACAAGTTGATCAGTTGATCTATTCCAGCCGTGTGTGGTGCCCCCTCGACCATATTCCACATCGGTTATATCGTATTGGTGCTTAGGCGAAGCCCTGCGTCGGTAGCATCATCATCACCGTCACCACGCCATCGTGCTGATGAAACTCTCCTGTGAAGCTTTGCTGGATCGGAGCTCGCGGGACGTCATCGAGTTGAACGTGTGCAGAACTCAAAGGTGTCATGTGTTCGGTACTTGGATCGGTCGGATCATGAAGACGTACGACTACATCAACCGTGTTGGGCTAACGCTTCCGCATTCGGTCTACGAGGGTACTCTCCCCTCTTGTTGCTATGCATCACCTTGATCCTGTGTGTGCGTATGATTTTTTTTGAAATTACTACGTTCCCCAACAGTGGCATCCGAGCCAGGTTTATCCGTGGATGTTATATGCACGAGTAGAACACAAGTGAGTTGTGGGTCATACAAGTCATACTGCTTACCAGCATGTCTTACTTTGGTTTGGCGGTATTGTTGGATGAAGCGGCCCGGACCGACATTACGCGTACGCTTACGCGAGACTGGTTTTACCGACGTGCTTTGCACACAGGTGGCTGGCGGGTGTTAGTTTCTTCAACTTTAGTTGAACCGAGTGTGGCTACGCCCGGTCCTTGTGAAGGTTAAAACAGAACTAACTTGACGAACTATCGTTGTGGTTTTGATGCGTAGTAAGAACGGTTCTTGCTCAGCCCGTAGCAGCCACATAAAACTTGCAACAATAAAGTAGAGGACGTCTAACTTGTTTTTGCAGGGCATGTTGTGATGTGATATGGTCAAGACGTGATGAGATATAAGTTGTTGTATGAGATGATCATGTTTTGTTGAAGTTATCGGCAACTGGCAAAAGCCTTATAGTTGTCTCTTTATTACATAAAATGAAAGCACCATACAATTGCTTTACTTTATCGCTATGCAATAGCAATAGTTGCAAGAGCAATAGTTGGCGAGACGACCATATGATGACACATTGATAGAGATCAAGATGATGGAGATCATGGTGTCATGCCGGTGATGATAGAGATCATGATGGTACTTTGGAGATGGAGATCAAAGGCGCAAGATGATCATGGCCATATCATGTCACATATTTTTGATTGCATGTGATGTTTATCTTTTATACATATTATTTTGCTTAGTTCGGCGGTAGCTTTATAAGATGATCTCTCACTAAATTTCAAGGTAAAAGTGTTCTCCCTGAGTATGCACCGTTGCCAAAGTTCGTCGTGCCGAGACACCACGTGATAATTGGGTGTGATAAGCTCAACGCTCATCTACAACAGGTGTAAGACAGTTTTGCACACACAGAAATACTCGGGTTAAACTTGATGAGCCTAGCATATACAGATATGGCCTCAGAACACTGGAAACTGAAAGGTCGAGCGTGAATCATATAGTAGATATGATCAACATAATGATGTTCACCATTGAAAACTGCTCCATCTCACGTGATGATCGGACATGGTTTAGTTGATTTGGATCACGTGATCATTTAGATGACTAGAGGGATGTCTAACTAAGTGGGGGTTCTTAAGTAATATGATTAATTGAACTTAAATTTTTGATGAACTTAGTCCTGATAGTATTTGCATATCTATGTTGTAGATTAATAGCTCGCACATAGCTTCCCCGTTTATTTTTGATATGTTCCTAGAGAAAAATAAATTGAAAGATGTTAGCAGCAATGATGCAGATTGGATCCGTGATCTGAGGATTATCCTCATTGCTGCATAGAAGAATTATCTCCTTGATGCACCGCTAGGTGACGGACCTATTGCAGGAGCATATGCAGACGTTATGAATGTTTGGCAAAGCTTGGTATGATGACTACTTGATAGTTTAGTGCACCATGCTTTACAGCTTAGAACCGGGACTTCAAAAATGTTTTGAACGCCACAGAGCATATAAGATGTTCCAAGAGTTGAAATTAGTATTTCATACTCATGCCCATGTCGAGAGGTAGGAGACCTCTGACAGTACTTTGCCTACAAAGATGGAGGAGAATATCTCAGCCAGTGAGCATGTGCTCAGATTGTCTGGGTACTGCAATTGCTTGAATCAAGTGGGAGTTAATCTTCCAGATAAGATAGTAATTGACAAAGTTCTCTAGTCACTATCACTAAGTTACTAGAACTTAGTGATGAACTATAATATGCAAAGGATAACGGGAACGATTCCCAAGCTCTTCGTGATCTAGAAATCGACGAAGGTAGAAATCAAGAAAAGCATCAAGTGTTGATGGTTGATAAGACCACTAGTTTCAAGAAAAGGGCAAAGGGAAGAAGGGGAACTTCAAGAAGAATGGCAAGCAAGTTGCTGCTCAAGTGAAGAAGCCCAAGTCTAGACCTAAGCCTGAGACTAAGTGCTTCTACTGCAAAGGGACTGGACACTGGAAGCAGAACTGCCCCAAGTATTTGGCAGATAAGAAGGATGGCAAAGTGAACAAAGGTATATTTGATATACATGTTATTGATGTGCACTTTACTAGTGTTTATAGCAACCCCTCAGTATTTGATACTAGTTCAGTTGTTAAGATTAGTAACTCGAAACGGGAGTTGCAGAATGAACAGAGACTAGTTAAGGGTGAAGTGATGATGTGTGTTGGAAGTGGTTCCAAAATTGATATGATCATCATCGCACACTCCCTATACTTTCGGGATTAGTGTTGAACCTAAATAAATGTTATTTGGTGTTTGCGTTAAGCATGAGTATGATTTCATCATGTTTATTGCAATACAATTATTCATTTAAAGTCAGAATAATTGTTGTTCTATCTGCATGAATAAAACCTTCAATGGTCATACACCCAAGGTGAATGGTTTATTGAATCTCGATCGTAGTGATACACATATTCATAATATTGAAACCAAAATATGCAAAGTTAATAATGATAGTGCAACTTATTTGTGACACTGCCGCTTAGGTCATATTGGTGCAAAGCGCATGAAGAAAATCCATGCTGATGGGCTTTTGGAATCACTTGATTATGAATCAATTGATGCTTGTGAACCATGCCTCATAGGCAAGATGACTAAGACTCCGTTCTCTGGAACAATGGAGCGAGCAACTGACTTATTGGAAATAATACATACAGATGTATGAGGTCTGATGAGTGTTGAGACTCGCGGCGGGTATCGTTATTTTCTGACCTTCACAGATGATTTGAGTAAGATATGGGTATATCTACTTGATGAAACATAAGTCTGAAACATTTGAAAAGTTCAAAGAATTTTAGACTGAAGTGGAAAATCATCGTAACAAGAAAATAAAGTTTCTACGATCTGATCGTGGAGGAGAATATTTGAGATACGACTTTGGTCTTCATTTGAAACAATGCGGAATAGTTTCGAAACTCACGCCACCTGGAACACCACAGCGTAATGGTGTGTACGAACGTCGTAATCACACTTTACTAGATACGGTGCGATCTATGACGTCTCTTACTGATTTACCGCTAACGTTTTGGGGTTATGCATTAGAGATAGCTGCATTCACATTAAATAGGGCACCATCTAAATCCGTTGAGATGACACCGAATGAACTATGGTTTGGCAAGAAACCAAAGCTGTCATTTCTTAAAGTTTGGGGTTGTGATGCTTATGTGAAAAAGTTTCAGCCAGATAAGCACAAACCTAAATTGGAAAAGTGCGTCTTCATAGGATACCCAAAAATAAACTATTGGGTACACCTTCTTTTACAGATCTAAAGGCAAGACATTTGTTGCTAAAAGTGGATCCTTTCTAGAGAAGAAGTTTCTCTCGAAAGAAGTGAGTGGGAGGGATGTAGAACTTGATGAGGTAACTATACCTGCTCCCTTATTGGAAAGTAGTTTGTCACAAAAACCGGTTCATGTGACACCTACACCAAGTAGTGAGGAAGCTAATGATGATGATCATGAAACTTCAGATCAAGTTACTACCGAACCTCGTAGGACAACCAGAGTATGGTCGCACCAGAGTGGTATGGTAATCCTTTCTAGAAGTCATGTTACTTGACCATGACAAACCTGTGAACTATGAGGAAGCGATGATGAGCCCAGATTCCGCAAAATGGCTTGAGACCATGAAATATGAGATGGGATCCATGTATGAGAAACAAAGTGTGGACTTTGATTGACTTGCCAGATGATCGGTGAGTCATTAAGAATAAATGGATCTTCAAGAGGAAGACGGACGCTGATAGTAGTGTTACTATATACGAAGCTCGAATTGTTGCAAAATGTTTTCGACAAGTTCAAGGTGTTGACTACGATGAGATTTTCTCACTCGTATTGAAGCTTAAAAGTCTGTCCGAATCATGTTAGCAATTGCTGCATTTTATGAAATCTGGCAAATGGATGTCAAAATTGTATTCCTTAATGGATTTCTTAAAGAAGAGTTGTATATGATGCAACCAGAAGGTTTTGTCAATCCTAAAGGTGCTAACAAAGTGTGCAAGCTCCAGCGATCCATCTATGGACTGGTGCAAGCATCTCGGAGTTGGAATATATACTTTGATAAAGTGATCAAAGCATATGGTTTTATACAGACTTGCGGTGAAGCCTGTATTTACAAGAAAGTGAGTGGGAGCACTACAAAATTCCTGATAAGTATATGTAAATGACATATTGTTGATCGGAAATAATGTAGAATTTTTTGGAAAGCATAAAGGAGTGTTTGAAAGGAGTTTTTCAAAGAAAGACCTCGGTGAAGCTACTTACATATTGAGCATCAAGATCTATAGATATAGATCAAGACGCTTGATATATTTTCAATGAGTACATACCTTGACAGGATTTTGAAGTAGTTCAAAATGGAACAGTCGAAGAAGGAGTTCTTGCCTGTGTTGCAAGGTGTGAAGTTGAGTAAAGACTCAAAACCTGACCATGGCAGAAAATAGAAAGAGAATGAAAAGTCATTCGCTATGTCTCAGTCATAGGTTCTATAAAGTATGTCATGCTATGTACCAGACGTATTTTATACCATGCCCTGAGTTTGGCAAAGGAGTATGATAGTGATCTAGGACTAGATCACTGGACAGCCATCAAAATTATCCTTAGAGGACTAAGGAAATATTTCTCGGTTATGGAGGTGATAAAAGAGTTCATCGTAAAGAGTTATGTCGATACAAGCTTTTGACACCGATCTAGATGACTCTAAGTCTCGATCTAGATACATATTGAAAGCGGGAGCAATTAGCTAGAGTAGCTCTGTGCAAAGCATTGTAGACATAGAAAATTTGCAAAATACATACGACTCTGAATATGGCAAACCCATTGACTAAATTTCTCATAAGAAAAACATGATCACTCTTTTGGTGTAAATCACATAGCGATGTGAACTAGATTATTGACTCTAGTAAACCCTTTGGGTGTTAGTCACATGAAGATGTGAACAAATCACATAAAGATGTGAACTATTGATGTTAAATCACATGATGATGTGAACTAGATTATTGACTCTAGTGCAAGTGGGAGACTAAAGAAAATATGCCCTAGAGGCAATAATAAAGTTATTATTTATTTCCTTATATCATGATAAATGTCTATTATTCATGCTAGAATTGTATTAACCGGAAACATGATACATGTGTGAATACATAGACAAACAGAGTGTCACTAGTATGCCTCTACTTGACTAGCTCGTTGATCAAAGATGGTTATGTTTCCTAACCATAGACATGAGTTGTCATTTGATTAACGGGATCAAATCATTAGGAGAATGATGTGATTGACTTGACCCATTCCGTTAGCTTAGCACTTGATCGTTTAGTATGTTGCTATTGCTTTCTTCATGACTTATACATGTTCATATGACTATGAGATTATGAAACTCCCGTTTACCGAAGGAACACTTTGTGTTCTACTAAATGTCACAACGTAACTGGGTGATTATAAAGGTGCTCTACAAGTGTCTCCAAAGGTACTTGTTGAGTTGGCGTATTTCGAGATTAGGATTTGTCACTCTGATTGTCGGAGAGGTATCTCTGGGCCCACTCGGTAATGCACATCACTATAAGCCTTGCAAGCATTGTAACTAATGAGTTAGTTGCGGGATGATGTATTACAGAATGAGTAAAGAGACTTGCCAGTAATGAGATTGAACTAGGTATTGAGATACTGACAATCAAATCTCGGGCAAGTAACATACCGATGACAAAGGGGACAACGTATAGTGTTATGCGGTTTGACCGATAAAGATCTCCATAGAATATGTGGGAGCCAATATGAACATCCAGGTTCCGCTATTGGTTATTGACCGGAGACATGTCTCGGTCATGTCTACATAGTTCTCGAACCCGTAGGGTCCGCACGCTTAAAGTTCAGCGACGATCGGTATTATGAGTTTTTGTGTTTTGATGTACCGAAGGTAGTTCGGAGTCCCGGATATGATCACGGACATGACGAGGAGTCTCGAAATGGTCGAGACATAAAAATCGATATATTGGATGACTATATTTGGACACTGGAAGTGTTCTGGGTGATTTCGGAGAAAACCGAAGTACTGGAGGGTTACCGAATCCCCCCCCCCTGGGAGAAATAATGGGCCTTATGGGCCTTAGTGGAGAGAGAGAGAGGTCTGGCATAGGGCAGGCCACGCGCCCCTCCCCCTCTGGTTCGAATTGGACTAGGAGAGGGGGGCAGCGCCCCCCTTTCCTTCTCCTTCCCCCCATTCCTTTCCCCCTCCTAGTAGGAGTAGGAAAGAGGGGAGTCCTACTCCTATTAGGAGGAGGACTCCTCCTCCTGGAGCGCCATAGGGTGCCGGCCGGCCTCCCCCTTGCTCCTTTATATATGGGGGTAGGGGCACCTCTAGACACACAAGTTGATCAGTTGATCTATTCCAGCCGTGTGTGGTGCCCCCTCCGCCATATTCCACCTCGGTTATATCGTAGCGGTGCTTAGGTGAAGCCTTGCGTCGGTAGCATCATCATCACCATCACCACACCGTCGTGCTGACGAAACTCTCCTATGAAGCTTTGCTAGATCAGAGCTCGTGGGACGTCATCGAGTTGAACGTATGCAGAACTCAGAGGTGCCGTGCGTTCGTTACTTGGATCGGTCGGATCATGAAGACGTACGACTACATCAACCGCGTTGTGCTAAGGCTAACACATTCGGTCTATGAGGGTACGTGGACATACTCTCCCCTCTCGTTGCTATGCATCACCTTGATCATGTGTGTGCGTAGGAATTTGTTTGAAATTACTACGTTCCCCAACACTTCCACCAAGTAGTCCAACTAGCATCAACTACAAGGAGTAATCAACACTACTAGCAACCCACAGGTACCAATCTGAGGTTTGGATACAAGAGATGAACTATGGTTTGAGATGAGATGGTGCTGGTAAAGATGTTGATGGAGATTGACCCCCTCCCGGTGAGAGGAGCGTTGGTGATGATGATGGCGACGATTTCCCCCTCCCGGAGGGAAGTGTCCCCGCAGAACAGCTCCGCCAGAGCCCTAGATTGGTACCGCCAAGGTTCTGCCTCGTGGCGGCGGAGTCTCGTCCCGAAAGCTTGCTTCTGCTTTTTTTCTCGGACGAAAGACTTCATATAGCAGAACATGGGCACCGGAGGGCCACCAGGGGGCCCACGAGACATGGGGCGCGCCCCCCACCCTCATGGCCAGGGTGTGGGCCCCCTCTGGTATTTTCTTTGCTCAGTATTTTTTATTATTTCCAAAAATAACTTCCGTGGAGTTTCAGGACTTTTGGAGTTGTGTAGAATAGGTCTCTAATATTTGCTCCCTTTCCAGCCCAGAATTCCAGCTGCTGGCATTCCCCCTCTTCATGTAAACCTTGTAAAATAAGAGAGAATAGGCATAAGTATTGGGACATAATGTGTAATAACAGTCCATAATGCAATAAATATCGATATAAAACATGATGCAAAATGGACATATCAACTCCCCCAAGCTTAGACCTCGCTTGTCCTCAAGCGAAAGCCGAAATCAAAAAATATGTCCACATGTTTAGAGAGATAGGTGTCGATAAAAATAAAATATGGACATGAGGGCATCATGATCATTCTTAGAACAACAACTTATATATTTATTGTCATATGATCTCTTATGCTAAAGTAACAATTCAATCACAATTTCAAGTATGAATCAAAAACTTCATTGAAAACTAACAAACTATAATATCAGTCATTGGAGCAATTGCAATTTATCATAACATAGGAAAAAGTCAATATAAGAGCTTTTCAGCAAGTCCACATACTCAACTATCATTTAGTCTTTCACAATTGCTAACACTCACGCGATATGTATGGTTATGAAGTTTTACCGGACACAGAGAAAGAAAGGGGTTTATAGTTTTGCCTCCCAATGTTTTACCTCAGGGGTAATGTCAACAATAATAGTTCATGCAAACCCACATCCAATTAGCCATATATATCAGGATCTTTCCAACACATTGTGCTTGCCAAAGGATAAAATGTAAAAAGGAAAGGTGAATATCACCATGACTCTTGCATAAGGTAGAAGATAAAGGTAAAATATAGGCCCTTCGCAGAGGGAAGCAGAGGTTGTCATGCACTTTCAGGGTTGGATGGACAAAATCTTAATGCGAAAGAACGCCACTTTATATTGCCACTTGTGATATGGACCTTTATTATTCAGTCCTTCGCTTTTATTTCTTCCACATCACAAGATCGTATAAAGCTTATTTTCTCCCACACTAATAAGTCATACATATTTAGAGAGCATTTTTTATTGCTTGCACCGATGACAACTTACTTGAAGGATCTTACTCAATCCATAGGTAGATATGGTGGACTCACATGGCAAAACTGGTTTTAAGGGTATTTGGAAGCACAAGTAGTATTTCTACTTGGTGCAAAGAATTGTCTAGCATGCGAGGGAAAGGCAAGCTCAACATGTTGGATGATCCATGACAATATAATTAATCTCATATGTAAGAAAACACAACCCATTACGTTGTCTTCCTTGTCCAACTCAACTCTTTAGCATGTCATATTTTAATGAGTGCTCACAATCATAAAAGATGTCCAAGATAGTGTATTTATATGTGAAAACCTCTCTTTCTTTATTACTTCCTATTAATTGCAACGATGACCAAAACTATGTTTGTCAACTCTCAACAACTTTTATTCATCATACTCTTTATATGTGAGCTCATTACTCTCCATAATATCCATATGATCTCTTTATTTCTTTTTATTCTTTCTTTTTTTATCTTTTATTTTATTCCCTCCAGATCATAGTAAGATAATCAAGCCCTTGAATCAACACTAATCTTTATTATATATAGCTCACGGACTCGATTACATAGAAGGATCTTGGAGCAAAACTCACAACTAGATCATACTAAAACTTTATTCTACTAGATAAAGATATTATCAAAAGGATCGAACTAAGAAAAATGGTAAAGGTAAAAGTGATGGTGATACGATACTGGGGCACTCCCCCAAGCTTGGCAGTTGCCAAGGGGAGTGCCCATACCCATGTGTTTATGTGTCCTTTGTTGGCGAAGAAGATGATGGTTTTGTTGATGATGTAGGCTTGTCGTCCATCTTCCAAGGCATAGGCTCACCATCATAGAAGGATGATCGAGTCTCCAAGATCCTCAAATCTGTAGCCAAACTCATCCTCTTGAATCTATATTCATACTCACAGTTTTGGTTTTGCAGGTCATAGATCTTGACTTGGAGGCGCTCGATTTTCTCGTGAAGCTTGAAGATGGCCTCCCCAATGTTCTTGGCTTCTAGCTTGGTGGTATTGGTGTACTTCGTGATCATTAGGTGGTTGGTGTTGAGTCCACGTTCCACCATCTCCCAGCACATGAAAACTTGTTGCTCCATTGCTTCGAGTCTTGCCTCCACGCTTCCGGTCTTCTTTGGTCCCTCAGCATTGCGGATGTGCAGCAACCCCTCACGCATCTCAATGGTTTGAGGGTGTTGCAGCACCTCCGCGAGGTAGGGGTTGATGACCTTCTCGAAGCACTTGTCCTTGGGGGCACTTGGAGACGCCATGGCGATCTAGATCTGTCAGAAAAATAGCTTGAAACAAAGGCAGGAGATATTTGCATGATACGGTGGTCAAAACCTTCGGGAGATTATATAATGAATTTTTAACGATCAAAATATGTATCGTGCAAGAAAACAGAGTCCGGAGAGCGCACGAGGTGCCCATGAGGTAGGGGGCACGCCCAGGGGGGTAGGGCGCGCCTCCCACCCTCGTGGAAGCCTCGTGTCCTTCCCGGACTGCTTCTTATTTTCCTATTTTTCTAAATATTCCAAAACAGAGAAAAATTGCCATTAGAACTGTTTTTGGAGTCGGTTTACTTACCGTACCACATACCTATTCCTTTTCGGAGTCTGAAACATTCCGTAAAGTGTCCCTTATGTATTCCTCTGGGGTTACAGTTTCGGTAATATTAGTTTCAACATTTATAGGATTATCTGAGATATAATGTTTGATTCTTTGGCCGTTCACCACCCTCGGATGTGTGCCTTCGAAGTTGTTGTTTTTTATGGCACCAGAATGATAGACCTCCTCGATAACGTAAGGACCTTCCCATTTAGAGAGAATTTTGCCTGCAAAAGATCTTAAATGGGAGTTGTATAGTAATACATAATCACCTACATTAAACTCACGCTTTTGTATCCTTTTGTCATGCCATCTTTTAACTTTTTCTTTAAACAGTTTGGCATTCTCATAGGCTTGGGTTCTCCATTCATCAAGTGAGCTAATGTCAAATAACCTCTTCTCACCGGCAAGTTTAAAATCATAATTGAGCTCTTTAATAGCCCAATATGCCTTATGTTCTAGTCCGAGAGGTAAGTGACATGCTTTTCCATAAACCATTTTATACGGAGACATGCCATTGGATTTTTATATGCAGTTCTATAAGCCTATAATGCATCATCAAGTTTCTTTGACCAATTCTTTCTAGATCTATTAACAGTCTTTTGCAAAATTAATTTGAGCTCTCTATTACTCAATTCTACTTGACCACTAGATTGCAGGTGATAAGGAGATACAATTCTATGATTAACATCATACTTAGCAAGCATTTTACGAAAAGCACCATGAATAAAATGTGAACCGCCATCAGTCATTAAGTATCTAGGGACTCCAAACCTCGGAAAAATAACTTCTTTAAGCATCTTAATAGAGGTGTTATGATCAACACTACTAGTTGGAATAGCTTCTACCCTGTAACACCCCGGATGTAACTTTCCCAATTTGTACTCCAACTCTGGCCATTTCCAGTGTTAAGTTATTTATTTTCTTGGGTTCGGGTCTTTATCTCCATGTGTTGTTATCATTGTCATGCATCTCATATCATGTCATCATGTGCATTGCATTTGCATACGTGTTCGTCTCATGCATTTGAGCTTTTTCCCCGTTGTCCGTTTTACATTCCGGCGCTTCGTTATCCTCCGGTGGTCATTTCTAGCTTTCTTCCGTGTGTGGGGATTAAACATTTCCGGATTGGACCGAGACTTGCCAAGCGGCCTTGGTTTACTACCGGTAGACCGCCTGTCAAGTTTCGTATCGTTTGGACTTCGTTTGATACTCCAACGGTTAACCGAGGGACCGAAAAGGCCTCGTGTGTGTTGCAGCCCAACACCCCTCCAATTTGGCCCAAAACCCACCTAATCCTTGTCCATCATCTAGAGCGTTCGATCACGATCGCGTGGCCGAAAACCGCACCTCATTTGGACTCTCCTAGCTCCCTCTATGCCTATATAAAGACCCCCCGAATTTCGGATCACCTTCTCCCCCCGAAACCCTAAAATTGCCCCCGCCGTCACCAGACACGTCCGGGCGACGCCGGACAAATCCCGCCCCCGCTCCCAGCCTCTCCTGCACCGCCACGTGGCCACAGCCGCTGTCCCCGCCGCCGAAGCCCGCGCGGCCCGGGGCAGGCCCCAGAGGCCCATCGAGCCGCGCCGCCTCGCCCGCTCGGCCGCGCCGCCTCGCCCGCTCGGCCGCGCCGCCTCGCCCACTTGAGCGCCGCCCCGCTTCCTTCGTGCCTCCGCCGCCCGTCCACCGCGTCGGCGCGCCGCCGGCGAGCCGCGCCACCATCGGACGCCGCTCCGCCCGGCTCCTCCCGCCTCGACCGCGCCACCATCGCCGCCCGGGCCCGCGCCCCTCGCTGCCCTCGGGTCCCGTGCTCCGGCCGGCCCTCCCTCCTACTCCGGCGAGCCCTCGTCACCGGCGAGCGTCGGATCCGCCGCCGCTACAGTGTTTTCGCCGGATCCCGATCCGGTGAACAGTAACCCTAGGTTGTTTTTTTTCTAAGTCCCTAATTCACAGATCCAAGTGCTCCTGTTCATCGTGTCGTATCTCCGCATCCGTAACTCCGATTTTGGCATATAGCATATCAAAATGTTCATCTCAGAGAGTACATCATTTCATTCCATTGAATCATTTTCATTTGAGTTCACCTTGATGCCCAAAATGCTGTTAGAAGGAGGCTACTTGAGTTAATTGTCAGATCTGCTACTCCATTTAGCTTTTTGTCATTTTTGCCATGATTAATGTGTGCATGATATGCCCTGATGCTCTACATATGTTTTGTTAAGGGTTTTGTCATCTTTCCAGAGGTGCAACCCATGTATTTTTGTGATGTGTGTGGTGACTAGCACAAGCTTGCAAAGTGGTGCACTTGTTAATTCTGTTTTCAGGGACTTAGCAATTCCACTAAGTCCTTGATCTGTTTATCTCATGATGCCATATGTTCATGTTGTTTCCTAGTGATCCGTGCCTCTTTTGAGGATGATCAGTAAGGATGTTTTGTTTATCTTGTAGTGCTCTATCCATCCATGTCTTTGTTTGCAATTATGGAGCACCCTAGCTTGAGTCAATCGAGCTCTACTTTTGCTACTTTGTGAATCTGGGCAGATTGTCAACTTGTTTGCAATTTTGCCGATGATGTTGTAGTTGATCCGTGCATGCTATGATATTGTTCTTGCCATGTCTATCTTGCATTTTGTGTATTCTTGATGGGTGCGTGCTTAGTTTATCATGACTTGCTCTGTAGTGAGTGCATCGAGCTCGTAAACATGGCTACTTGAGTTATGTTTCAGCATGTGCCAGTTTTCACTGTCTGAAAACTGATTATGTTTTTGCTATGTTCACATGCTAGCAATTGTATTTTCTGATCCCTTTTGGCTCAAGGTCACTAAGGGACTTTTGTTAAGCTCTTTGAGTAGCTCCATGCCATGCTTTACTTTGCCATGTTCAGGTCATGTAGCATGTAGTTTTGTTGCTCCGAGGAGTGCTACCTGGTCTGAAATTCCAGACAAGTGTTAATTTCACTAAGTCTAAAATCTGTTTGCCATATGCATTTTTGCCATGCTTGTTTGAACCTGTTAATGGATGAATTGGCCGTAGCTCAGTGCTAGAATTTTGTTAAGCATCTTGAATGCATCCCTGCCATGTATTTTGTTGTCATGTTGGGGTGCCGTAGCATGTTCATCTCATTGCATTTAGTTGGCTACTTGCTGTAAATCGCAGACCGGTGCCATATTTGAATCGCTTGCCATTTCCAAACCGTAACTCCAATTCCGATGATCTTTATATCGTTTTCAAGCGATTTCATCTCATCTTTCCAGTGGCACACTTGGAATTCCATGTTGAGGCCAGGTTCATGCATTTCCTGTCATATCTTGCATTTTGCATCCCGCATCGCATCCCGCATAGCGTATCATCTTTGCATCATGTTGTTTGAGTTGCACGTGGTTGATTGTGTCCTTGTTGCTTGTTTGTCTTGTTTGGGTAGAGCTGGGAGACGAGTTCGCTAACGAGGAGCCCGTTGAGTTTGCTCTTGAGGATCCAGTCAACTTTGACAACTGTGCAGGCAAGATGATCATACCCTCGATATCACTACTATCTTTGCTATGCTAGTTTGCTCGCTCTTTTGATATGCCAATGCTATGATGCCTACCACTTGCTTTCAAGCCTCCCAAATTGCCATATCAAACCTCTAACCCACCATGTCCTAGCAAACCGTTGATTGGCTATGTTACCGCTTTGCTCAGCCCCTCTTATAGCGTTGCTAGTTGCAGGTGAAGATTGGAGGTTGTTCCTTGTTGGAACATTTATTTTCTTGTCGGGATATCATTATATTATCTTGTTATCTTAATGCATCTATACATTTGGTAAAGGGTGGAAGGCTCGGCCTCTCGTCTAGTGTTTTGTTCCACTCTTGCTGCCCTAGTTTCCGTCATATCGGTGTTATGTTCCCGGATTTTGCGTTCCTTACACGGTTGGGTTATAATGGGAACCCCTTGACAGTCCGCCTTGAATAAAACTCCTCCAGCAATGCCCAACCTTGGTTCTACCATTTGCCACCCAGCCTTTTCCCTTGGGTTTCACGGACTCAAGGGTCATCTTATTTTAAACCCCCCCCCCCCCCCGGGCCAGTGCTCCTCTAAGTGTTGGTCCAACCTAGAGCACCGTGCGGGGCCGTCCCTTGGCAACTCGGGTTATGTTGGCTCCCGTACGCTTAGCTTATCCGGAATGCCCTGAGAACGAGATATGTGCAGCTCCTATCGGGATTTGTCGGCACAGCGGGCGGTGTTGCTGGACTTGTTTTACCATTGTTGGAGTTGTTTGAGTAACCGAGATACCGAGTCTGATCGGAACGTCTTGGGAGGAGGTCTATTCCTTCGTTGACCGTGAGAGCTTGTCATGGGCTAAGTTGGGACTCCCCTGCAGGGATTTGAACTTTTGAAAGCCGTGCCCGTGGTTATGGGCAGATGGGAATTTGTTAATGTCCGGGAAGTGGACATGGTGTTGGAGTAATGTTTGCGCAGGTTGCTCTCTAGTTTCTCGCTCGTGCTTTGCCTCCTCTTCTCACTCTCTTTTGCGAATAGGATAGCCACCATATTTTTGCTAGTCGCTTGCTGCAGCTCCACATATTTACCTTGCCTTACCTTTTAGCTTAAATAGTCTTGATCACGAGGGTGCGAGATTGCTGAGTCCCTGTGGCTCACAGATTACTATTACACCAAATGCAGGGCCTGATGATTCTGCTCCAGGAGACGCGCTTGAGCTCAAGTGGGAGTTCGACGAAGACTCTCAACGTTACTATGTTTCCTTTCCTGATGATCAGTAGTGGTGCCCAGTTGGGGGTGATTGGGACCGTGTCGCATGTTGGGTTATCTTTTATTTTGGCGCTGTAGTCGGGCCATGAGTGTTTGGATGATGTAATGTTATTTCTGTACTTGATTGACGTGGCGAGTGTAAGCCAACTATGTTATCTCCCTTTTTTTATTATATATATATTACATGGGATGTTGTGAAGATTGCCTAACCTGCGACATATGCCTTCAATGTGATTATGCCTCTAAGTTGTGCCTCAACACGTGGGAGATATAGTCGCATCAAGGGTGTTACATACCCACTTAGTAACGTAATGAACAACAACTAAAATATGTGTATACACATTAGAGGAAGGAAAAGGTCCCATATAATCAAAGCCTCAAATGTCAAATGGCTCAATAAAAAGTGGATAATTCATAGGCATTTCTTGACGTCTACTAATATGACCAATTCTTTGACATTCATCATAAGACATGACAAACTTACGGGCATCCTTGAAGAGAGTAGGCCAATAAAACCGGATTGCAATACCTTATGTGCAGTTCTATCTCCAGCATGCTGTCCTCCATAGGCTTCGGAGTGACACTTGCGTAGGATCTATTCCTGTTCATGCTCAGGTACACAACGTCTAATAACACCATCTACTCCTTCTTTATAAAGATGTGGGTCATCCCAGAAGTATTGCCTTAAATCATAGAAGAACTTTTTTCTTTTGCTGGTATGTGAAACTAAGTGGTATAAACTTAGCAACAATATAATTACCATAATCAGCATACCATGGAGCTGTATGAGAAGCATTTATGACATTTAATTGTTCATCAGGAAAGCTATCATCAATAGGTAGTGGGTCATCAAGAACATTCTCTAACCTAGACAAGTTGTCTGCAGCGGGGTTCTCACCTCCCTTTCTGTCGGTATACTAGAATAGGGGTACCCTAGTACCCCGAATTTGTGCACGGGCAGTTGCAGCACCCCGCAGCAAAGGCTTGCTGGGCGAACGCCAAGATCCCCCAAGGTTCCCTTGGAGCCATCCAAGAACAAAGTATTTAAGCTAAGGAGACAAGACCCCGGCAAGAGGAGCTTGCCGGGAAGGCCAGCCAAGGCGCTCCAAGGAACTTGCCGCGACGCGCCACGCGCTCCGGCAAGGCAACAAGGCCCCGGCAAGAGGAGCTTGCCGGGAAGACTAAATAAGGTACCCCGAGGCCCGGTGAGCGACGAGCTTCTGGACCCGGCGAGATAACAACAGCGGCAAGGCGCTTGCCGCGGCAGGCGGCCACTCTGCACCCACGCTCCAGCGCATCCACCAACGTGTCGCTCTGGGGGCCTCTCCGGGCGCGCGTGGCGGGAGGCTGTGCAGCCAGCGGTGCGCAGTGGCATGCGAAGCTGACAAGATCGCCATCGTGGCGAACGGTGGCGCCCCTAACGGTCCTTTTCTGCACTGTTCGGGCGACTCAGACGGGCATTTAATGCCCTTGTCCCCTGCCGTCAGGGTTAGGTAGGGTGCACTGTACAAGCAACTGTATCAACTACCTCGCTTTTTACGTTTTTACCCTCCTCTGCGTTGCCACTTGTCGGTGACCCCTTTAGCGTATAAAAGGAGGCCCATGCGCAACGTAGGGGGGGTTCAGGAGGTTCGGACAGTTTGCTTCGATTCATTCGTAGCCCAGAAAACATCACACTCTCTCGCTCGAGAGCAAGAACACCAGATAATACAACCAGACAAGCAGCAGTAGGAGTGTTATCTCTCCGGAGAGCTCCGAAGCTGGGTAAACTGCTCGTGTGCCTCACCTCGATCTGCTCTTCGTGCGACCTCCGCCCCTCGCCGAACCGAAAGGGGCCCGGTCCGTCGGCCCCATAGGTGTTCGTGGATCAGTTTTCCCCGACATCTTTGGCGCGCCAGGTAGGGGGTGTTGAGATTGTGTGAACCAGATCCGGCGTTCACACGAGCTAGATCTTTATTCCCTTCATCAACATGCCACCGAAGAAGAAGACTTCGGCGGCAGCCGCTCCATCCACGTCACTTCCGCCACCGTTGGAGCAAACGAGTGGTGGGATGGACGCCGGCGGAAGAAAGGACGTCGACGAGGAAGCTCATGATGCCGCCAGGTCCAAGAACAAGGCTGCACAAACCTCGGCGACTGTACATGTTCCACGCCACTCTCAGGAGGCGCAAGATCAACAGCGTCATGGCACTAGCAGTGCCATACGCATGATAGCCCAAGACCAAGCTGGTGGATCTCGGGGCGCTCAAGACCAGCATGCACGCCAGCGTGCTGGCACGAGCGGGGCACGGTCGCCTGGACGGGATACTGCTCCTTCTAACATAGTTAGAAGTTCGAGCACGTCCCGCTCCTCGCGCCGTCCGCCACTGCTACCCACCACTCCAGCAGAAGCTTTGGCACGAGCTCAACTTCTCCTAGATTACCCTCCGACGTCGGACAAGATCGACGAATGGAGAGCCACCATTCAGAGTCTCATCGGCTACGCCAACGGCGACACTCCATGGCGGCCGAGCGCGTCGCCGTCGCGGCAGGACCGCCGGACGCGAGCCGGTGGCGACGAAACGGGCGGAGGTGCAACTACCATGCAATCACTGCCCCGAAGGCCAAGATCGCCGACTCGCCATATTCACCTCGACAGCGACTCCACTACATCGTTGGATCCACGAGCTCGTCGCGATCAGCGCCAAGTTCTTCATGATCGACAACAAGAAGATGCTCGAACCCGCATCGAGCGCCAAAGAGAAGCGCGACGTCAATCCGACAAGCGCGCTGGGCCCTCTGTTGACATGCATGCGCCAAGGGAACCAGGCGATCTGCCGTACGCGGTAGGTTGTCCTGCGTTCACTCGTGAGCTGCGGCAAGTCCAGTGGCCCAGTACAAAGAACTTCAAGCCAGACGTACCGGAGAAGTACGACGGCAAGACACATCCGTTAGAGTTCCTCAGCATCTACACCATTGCGGTACAAGCTGCCGGGGGACGAGATGACAAGATCCTTGCCAACTACTTCCCGCTGGCGCTCAAGCCCAACGTCAGATCCTGGCTCATGCACTTGCCGGACAACTCCATATCCTCTTGGGCTGATCTGTGCCATCAGTTTGTCGGCGCCTTTACAGGCGGACACAAGCCTCATGGCCAGGAGAGTGATCTTCATCTGCTCGCCCAGAAGGAAGGAGAGCCCCTGCGCAAGTACATTCAGAGATTTAGTAGTGTGCAGCACAACATCCCAGACGTCCACCCTGCCGCGGTGATCAGCGCGTTCCATCAGAACGTGCGGAACCGCAGGATGCGGGAGGAAATGGCGATGTGCAAGATCAGGGACGTCAGTGAGTTATATGCACTGGCCGACAAGTGTGCGCGTGCTGAAGGAAGGGAGGAGACTCCCCGGAGAAAATATAGGAGCGGGAGGATCTAACAGCGAAGATGCTGCCCCGACAAGGAAAAACTGGCGGCGGAACAACAGAAGGAGGAAAGGCAAAGAAGTGCTAGTTGTTGAGCAGTCCGGCAACGGTGGTAGCGCCAAGGAAGCCAAAGCTGGTGACTCCGGCAAGGAGGTTGCCGCGGAGGTGGCGGTCACCGACAAGCAGGACGGCACCAACAAGCAGTATTGCAAGATTCACCGCACCAAGGGCCATGATCTTCAGAACTGTAAGAGGGTCGAGCAGCTTGTTGAGCAACAGAAAGCTGAATACGAGCGGCGCGACAAAGAGAAGGCCCAGGAAGGAGCTGGTGGGTCCGGCAAGAAACGTCTCGGCCAAGGAGGACGCCGCGGCAAGGCCAAGCAGCGGCAAGGAGACAGACCTCCCCGTGGTCGTGACAAGGATGAAGATGATAACGAAGACGAAGATATGGATGATGAGGAGACTGATGAGCAGGAGTTCCAGAAAGCCACAGAGGTCCTGTGCGTCGACGGTGGTGCTTCTCTGCATGCCTCGCACCGCCAGATCAAGTAGTGGGTGCGGGAAGTTAATGTAGCAGAACCACCCGTCGAGTCACGCAAGCCTCTGAAATGGTCCGGCACGCCTATCATCTTTGATATTGAGGACCACCCGGATCGCATAACTGCGGTCGGGTGCTTGCCGATGTTGGTTTCACCAACAATCTGCAACCTCAAGGTCACTAAGATGCTAGTTGACGGCGGGGCCGGCTTGAACCTGATCTCCTCCGCGGTGCTCCAGAAACTCCAGATCCCTGACAGCGAGCTCGAAGAGACCGGCACATTTCAAGGAATTAACCCGGAAAGGAGCAAGCCAAAGGGAAAGATCACGTTGCCGGTAACATTTGGCAGCGAGCTGAACTTCAGGACCGAGAGGGTCACGTTTGACGTTGCCGACTTTCCATTGCCTTACAATGGAATCCTTGGCCGACCAGCACTCGCCAAGTTCATGGCAGCCTCTCATTATGCGTACAACGTACTGAAAATGCCAGGCCCAATAAGTGTCATCTCTGTCCCTGGCGACAAGAAGGATGCTCTTATCTGTGCCGACAAGATCTACCGGGAAGCAGCAGCCGCAGCAGAACGCAGGACACTTACCGCTGAAGCTCCCGGGGGAAGAAGAAGACCAAGTCCGGCAAGAGCTCTGATGCCCACTCCGGCAAGCGCACTTCTTCGGAGTGCTGCGCTACCGTCGAGGACGCACCATCGAGCTCCACTGGCAAGTGTAAGAAGGCAATGGCAGCTCCACCTGAGACCAAGAAGGTGTCCACCAAGGAGGATGGCGCTGGTGGTACCTTCACCATCAACGCCACTCTTGACCCCAAATAGGAAAGCGCGCTCGTTGCTTTCCTGCGGGCGAATGTCGACGTGTTTGCGTGGCAACCGTCTGATATCCCCGGTGTTCCCAGGAAAGTAATTGAGCACCACCTTGCCGTCTGTCCTCATGCGCGGCCCGTCAAGCAGAGAGTCAGGAAGCAGGCAGTAGAGCGCCAAGAATTCATCGCAGAAGAAATCAAGAAGTTGGAAGCAGCAGGCCTTGTCAGAGGAGTACTCCATCCCACGTGGTTGGCCAATCCTGTTGTTGTGCGCAAGGCTAACGGGAAATGGAGACTTTGTATTGACTTCACTGATGTTAATAAAGCTTGTCCCAAAGACCCATTTCCCTTGCCGCGTATTGACCAGATTGTTGACTCCACAGCCGGATGTGATTTGCTTTCATTTCTTGATGCATACTCAGGATACCATCAGATCTTCATGGCAGAAGAAGATGAAGAGAAAACCGCATTTATCACCCCGTGTGGCACGTACTGCTTCGTACGGATGCCTTTCGGTTTGAAGAATGCTGGTTCAACATTCGCAAGGGTAGTCCACCATGCTTTTGAGCCGCAAATGCACAGAAATGTGGAAGCTTACATGGATGACATAGTGGTCAAGAGCAAGAACAAGGCGACCCTGATTCAAGATTTAGACGAGACATTTGCAAACCTGCGCAAGATCAACCTCAAGCTTAACCCCGAGAAGTGCGTGTTTGGAGTCCCTTCCGGCAAGCTTCTCGGGTTCTTCGTGTCTCAGCGGGGAATTGAAGCCAATCCCGACAAGATCAAAGCCATTGAGCAGATCGATGCACCAAAGCGCGTCAAGGATGTACGAAGGCTTGCCGGTTGCGTGGCTGCTCTCAGCAGGTTTATCTCTAGATCTGCTGAGCGCGCCCTGCCATTTTTCAAAATTTTGAAAAAGGCAGGTCCAATGAAATGGACTCCGGAAGCGGAGGCTGCGCTGCAAGACTTGAAGAGATACCTGTCCTCCACTCCAACGCTTGTCGCACCTAAGCCGCAAGAGAAGTTGCTGCTGTATATAGCAGCAACCAATCAAGTGGTTAGTGCTGCGTTAGTGGCAGAGAGGGAGGCGGATGATGAGCCAGCAACCACGGCAGATCCATCCAGCGACAAGCAGGGGGCTTCGCCGACAAGCTCTGGTCCCGACAAACATGGGTTTGCGCAGGAACATGATAAGATGCCAAGGAGAATGGTGCAGCGCCCAGTTTACTTTGTCAGTTCTCTTCTGCAGGGGGCTAGATCAAGGTACTCTGGTGTGCAGAAGTTGCTTTTCGGCCTCCTCATGGCCTCGAGAAAGCTGCGCCATTACTTCCAAGCACATGAGATCACAGTCGTCACTCGCTTTCCGCTGAAGAGGATACTACAAAATCCAGAAGCAACGGGCAGGATTGTCGAGTGGGCGCTGGAACTGTCAAGCTTTGGCCTCAAGTTTGAGAGCACTTCAACTATCCAAAGCAGAGCATTGGCAGAGTTCATAGCAGAGTGGACGCCAACCCCAGATGAAGAAATTTCAGAAACAAGCATCCCTGTCAAAGAGGGAAACAAAGAGTGGCTGATGTACTTTGATGGTGCCTTGTCGCTGCAAGGCGCCGGTGCAGGCGTGCTGCTTGTCGCACCCACCGGAGAGCACCTCAAGTACGTAGTCCAGATGCACTTTCCCAAAGAGCAAGCAACCAACAATACTGCAGAGTATGAAGGATTGCTTGCCGGTCTCAGAATCGTAGCAGACCTTGGGATCAAGAAACTCATTGTCAGGGGTGACTCACAGCTTGTCGTCCGACAAGTGAACAAGAACTACCAGAGTCCATTGATGGAAGCGTATGTTGATGAAGTGAGGAAGCTAGAAGAGCACTTTGACGGCCTACAAATGGAGCATATCCCAAGAGCTCAGAACGATATTGTTGATGGCCTGTCAAAGTGCGCCGCACTAAAGTTACCTGTGGAACCAGGGATCTTTGTTCTTAAGTTGACTCAACCATCCGTAACACCATCAACTCGACAAAGCAAGAATAGGAAGTTGGTTTCTGGCGACTACTTTCCGGCAGAGCTCCCCGAAGCCGCCGCCAAGAAAGTCCCCAAGATCAACACCAAGGAAGCTGAGGGGCAGTCTGCTCCGGCAAGCCTTATGGTTGGTTCCGTTGAAGCAGACGCTCCCGACAAGTTTTGCTCCGGCAAGCTTGCCGGGGAACATCAAGCTCCGGCAGGACCACAAGTCCTTGCCGTGGAAGCGGATGTTCCCGCAGCAGCAGATGCGCCTTTAGTCCTTGTTGTCGAGCCACAAGCTCCAGCATGGGCACAACAGATTGTCCACTTCCTTCAGACAAGAGAACTTCCCGAAGAACAAGAAGAAGCGGAAAGAGTAGCCCGGCAGTCAAGTATGTACCAGTTTGTCGATAGCATACTGTACAGAAGAAGACTCAACGGTGTGAAATTGAAGTGTATTCGCCGGGAAGATGGACAAAAGCTGTTGGCGGAGATACATGGAGGCATATGTGGCCACCACATTGGCGCAAGAGCACTTGCCGGCAAAGCTTTCCGGCAAGGTTTCTTTTGGCCGATAGCCCTCCAGGATGCAACTGCACAAGTAACCAAGTGTGAAGCGTGCCAGTTCCACTCCAAACAGATACACCAGCCAGCTCAAGCTCTCCAGACAATCCCTTTATCCTGGCCGTTTTCGATCTGGGGGCTCGATATCCTCGACCCTTTCCCCCGAGTTGTCGGGGGCTTTGAGTACTTGTACATCGCAATCGACAAGTTCACAAAGTGGCCGGAAGTGCAGCCAGTGAGGAAGGTGACAGCACAGTCAGCAGTCAAGTTCTTCAGGTCAATTGTTTGCCGTTTCGGGGTCCCTAACAGGATCATCACCGACAACGGCACGCAATTCACGAGCCGCACCTTCATGCAGTACGTCCAAGACCTTGGCGCCAAGGTCTGCTTCGCTTATGTTGCTCATCCAAGAAGCAACGGTCAAGCAGAGAGGGCAAATGCTGAAGTGCTGCACGGGCTCAAGACCAGAACTTTCGACAGGCTGCACAGGTGCGGAAGGAACTGGATCGAGGAGCTGCCGGTGGTTCTTTGGTCGATCAGAATGGCACCAAATCGAGCCACTGGCCAGACACCTTTCGCTCTAGTCTATGGAGCAGAGGCAGTTCTCCCCACGGAACTCGTATACGGATCACCTCGAGTGCTCGCTTATGATGAGCTTGAGCAAGAACAGCTGCGGCAAGATGACGCGCTGCTCCTTGAGGAAGATCGTCTTCAGGCTGCTGTACGAGCTGGTCGATACCAGCAAGCTTTGCGCCGCTATCATAGCCGCAAAGTTAAAGCCAGAAGCTTCGAGGAAGGCGACCTTGTTCTTCGGCGCGTTTAGTCCGCCAAGAATTCCAACAAGTTGACGCCGAAGTGGGAAGGCCCTTATCGGGTGAGACGAGTCACAAGGCCTGGCGCTGTCCGCCTTGAGACCGAAGATGGCATTCCGGTGAGCAACTCCTGGAACATAGAACATCTTCGTAAGTTTTTCCCATAAGGCGCGGTTGCCGGAACCCGTTCCGGCAACCACCTTTTGTACAAGTCTTGCCGCTGTTGCATGTAATCCTTTGTACAAAGCCGGGCGCAGATCCCGTGCATAAGTAAAACCCCATGTGCTCCGCACAGCTTGTCCATTTCATGCATTAGTTCCTTTCTTGCATGTGATTATCTGACACTTTGTGCAGCACCTACATCCGGTAAGCAGTAACGAGCCGAAGAGCTCCATATTATTATTTTCTCTTCTTTCTTTTTCTTTTAAAGGAAAAGAAGGTTCTCTCGCACACAAGTTTGCCGGGGGGGAAGGAGAAGATTGTGGTATGGGCCAGGCGTCGTTCAAGCAAAGACTTGCCTTACCGGGAAGCAAATGACAAAAAAGCTAAGTTGCCAAAGTTTGAGCAATCACTTTTTAAATTTTTGAGTTATCTTCCTCGAACGACCCTGCTTTGTATGGAAAACCTGTGCGTGGAGGAACCAACTCGTGGCTAGTTGCGCCCTTACTTTGTTTCGAGTCCGCTCAACAGCTTAAGCGTGCTGCATCTAGTCACGACAAGGTTTCTTGTCGGAAGCAGCGCCGCCAGCAGGCTGCTGAAGTTCCGCACTCAGCGCTCGCGGCTCGGGCGCCTGCGCCGACAAGTTCCCTAGAAGCGTAGGGTAAAAACATACAAAGGAAGGAATCTAGTAGAGGAAATAACATTGCAATTGATAACAGAAATAAAGTTATATTACAAGATAACTTGTCGCAGCTCTAACAGACTGTTTTCATAACATGATTAGCAGCGACAAGGGAAAAGAAGAAATGGGCGGCCTAATCTATGCGTCCGCCCTCGACTCTCTTGATCTCGCTCACCTTGTCCACAATGGGTGCGATAAGGGCCTTGTGTGCATCCAGATCGGCGTCAGGCGGCAAGGACCTGAGGACGTTGGTGAAGCTGAGGCCTGGATTGCGGAAGGCTACCTTCATGAGCACCTTCTGGAGAACCCCGGCGCAGATTTTGCGCGACTCGTCGGCCAGCTGCTTCGGGATCCTCTCCCGGAGCCGCTGGAGTGCCGTCGCCACGCCCTTGAAGAATAGGCTGAGCTTGGCGCTAGGTTGAAGACTCTCGTCGGAAGGATACCCAAAGTCCTCCATCCCCAGCTGCACCAGCTCCTCGTTGATGACTGCGGCAATGTTCACCAGACCCTCGGTCCAGTGCTCCACAGTGTCTCTGAACGAGTTCTGGGTAACTGCAATGCTCTCCAGCAGCGCCGCGTCGGCCTTGACCTTCTCCGACAAGGTCTTCTCCCGCTCCTTGGCGGCCTCCAGCGTCTGCGTCAGCGTGGCCAGCTTCAGCTCCAGGTCTGCTTTGGAATCCTTGGCGGCGCTGAGCTCCTTGCCCCTCTCAGCGAGAAGGCCTTGCAGCTCACCGTGGGCGGCAGCATCCTTCTCGCGCTCACGCTTGAGCGCGGCAAGCTCCTCGCCGCTCTTCCCAATATCGGCCTCCAGCTGCGCCACCTTCTCCTCTAGCTCTTTCTTGGCGGCCTCTGTAGTTGTCGCGGCGTCCTTTGCCTCCTTGAGCGCCCCGCCAAGTGCTCGCTCACGCTCGGCGAGCTCTTCCTCGTAGCTGTCGAGGTTGGCCTTCCGCTGCACTAGTTCACCTTCCCGCGCGGACTGCTTCTCGGCAGCTAGCCTTTGTTCCTCCTCAGCCTCGGCCCTCTCGAGAAGAAAGGCCGTGCGCTCCTCGTCGACTTGATCCCGCTCCTGCGCCAGGGACCGGAGAGCTTCTTGATTTTGGCCCCGGAGCTCCTCCGCGCGCTTTTCCATGTCAACTCCCACCTTCGCGACAAGCGCTTCCCGGGAAGCCAGCTTGGCTTGCCGCGTGCGGTAGAGTGACAGCAGCTTCCGCAGCAGCTGCTCTTCCTCAGGCTCGCCGCTGCTGCTGCCGGGCGCGTCAACCAATGACAGTCCAGCAGAGGCAAGCACCTCCCCGTCAAAAGTCTCCCCCTCGATCGACGCCCAGGGTAGCTTGATGAAGATATTGTCACCGGCCTTCAAGTAGGCGCCGGGCTGGGGCTCCTCGGAGCCCGGCTCCGCAGAAGCGGCAGAGGGTTCGGCGGTCGGCGCAGCGCCCGGCGCTCCTGCGGCCTCAGGGTCGTCAGTGCGATCGCCCGAACCCTCGCCGGCTTCCGCAGCAGCAGCCCCGGCGGCCTCCTCGCCGGCGGTCTCATTAGCACCGGCACCTTCCTCGCCGGCGCCCTCTGTCTCCATTGGCTCAGCCGAAGATGGGTCTGAAGAACGAAGAAGGGAAGAAAATCAATAAAAAATCCAAGAAAGGAAAAACGGAAGAAGCAGAACCCAAGGGAAAGTTTTTGGGCAAGTGGATTACCTGCGCCAAGATCTTCAGTTGCGGCCTCGGTCGCCGCAGGATCAGCAGTGCCGTCCCTTGCCGGAGAGTCCCCCCTTGCCGGAGAGCGCTCCCTTGCCGGGGCCTCCTCCCTTGGCGGCGCAGTCGAAGCAGGTGGCACTTCGGGACCGGCCTCCGGGCGCTCCTAATGAGGCTGCTCTGCTCCTGCACAAGTCAATAAGCAAGATATCAACAAAGGAAAAAGCACTCAAGCGTGCTCGGCAGCAGAAGGCTAAACTATGAACTTACGCTGGGGGCTGCGCTGGGGGCTGCTCTGAGGGGTGATTGCCGGGTCCGTCAAGGTGGTCTCGGGCCCACCTCCTGCCGACACGATGGGGTCATCCTCGATGACGATCACCGTGGCCTTGGCCCTCTTCGCCGCTCTCTGGGCCAGTGTTCTGAAAAGAAAGGAGTCCAGATTGGAGCAAGTCAGATACAAGATATAAACAGCAAGATTGAAGGATTATAAGAGCACCAAAGAAACTCACTCTTCTTCCTCCTCCTCGGAGCTGAGCGCGGAAAGATCGAAGTCCGGCCCTCCTCCGGTGCAGCGAGGTGGAGGAGTAGGATCCCTTGCCCGCTTGGCGGGGGCAGTGGCAGTGGCCCGGGAAGATCCCGCTCCAGTTGCCGCTGTTGCGTGAGGCACTCCCGCGGCAACATTGCTTGCCGCGGTAGAGCGCGTCGCGCGGCTCGGTCGCTGTGGAGCCGGCTGCCGCCCCACTGCGTCCCCGGCCCTACGAAGGTGCCTCCTTGGCGGGGCTGGGGGCTCCGCCTGCGGCAAGTTCTTTGAAGGCTCAACCTCCTCCTCGCCGGCCTCGCTCGACTCGGCTTCGGAACCGGCAGGCTCCTCCTCGCCCATGAACTCCGCGCGTTTGGCAAGGTTTGCCGCCTCTGCAGCCTCCGCCTCCTCCACAGTAAACCCAAACACACCCGCAGCAGCTGCAGCCGCAGCCTCTTCCGCCCTAGTAGCGATGAGCTGCAGCTCCTCGTCGGTGGTGTCACGGGTGAGGCTCTTCTGCTCGTCAGCGCGGACCGGCACTTCCTCCAAGGTGTCGAAGAACGCTCGCACAACGTCGTCCGCAGGCTCTTGCCAAGTTGGGACGATGCCGTGTGAATCGCAGAACGGCATCATGGCGCGGATCCGGTCAAGCGAAGAGTTATTGCACAAAGGAACTACGCCCCTCGGCAGTGTGAATGGGTGCTGAGGGTCGTGTTTGAATAATTCCAAGAGCATTGCGTCCAACTCCAAGACGGTGAAGTTGTAGTTGAGGCCCGGCCGCAGCCTCATGATGTTCGCCGAATTCTTGAATTCCCAAGCGGGCCTCCCCCTCTCCTGCAGGGGGGTAATGCGGCGGCGGAGGAAATCTGCCCCGACAGCACTTACGGTGAGCCCGGCAAGCCTGAGGCGAAGAATCCTAGTGATGGCGATCTTCAGCCTCTCGTCTTCCGGGGCCACGTTGCTCCAGTCATTGCCGTGCACTATTGGAGTTTGGCACACGGCGGTGAAGGGCTGTGGATCCTCCTCAACGATCCAGCACCACTCCGCTCTCCACTCCTCCCACTTGCTGCGGAGCTCACCCTCCAAGTACGCCTCTTTCTTGCCGACTCTCGAGACCCAGGCAATCCCTCCGGCAAGTGGCTCTCCTCTCTCTACCCGAGGTATGAAGAAGTGGCGGAAAAGGGCAACATTAGGGTGGACTCCGACAAAGTTTTCGCACAAGTGTGCAAAAACTGCCATGGTCAGGACAGCGTTGGGGGTGAAGTCAAGGAGGCGGAAGCCATATGTGTTCGTAATATCACAGAAGAACTCCGAGAAGGGCGGGCAGAGCGCACAATAGAAGAATAGCGGGAAGAACGGGTACCCGTTTGGAGCCAACTCTGAGGCAGTGGCTGGGAGTACCCTCGTGCGCGGATGCGCACGCATCTCCGTCGCCCAAAAGAGGTAGAAGTACTCCCTCAGCTCCTGCACGCCGAGCTGGGGGGTGAAGATCGCCCGCTCCTTCCGCAGCGCCGCGAGCCGCTGCGCCTCGGCCGACTTCACGCCCTTTCCCTTGTCGGCTGTCGGGGCCATGGCGGAGGTGGTGGGGAAGGTCGACAGCATGGTGATGCTGATGGCAATGGGGGGGCAGAGCGCAGCTCTCTCGGCTACGAGAAGAGGGGGGAGCGGCGGAGTTTGTGAAGAAGGAGTAGCAGCAACCAGCGAGGGGGAACGAACTGCCTCTGTTTCCTCTGCTTATAAAGAGGGACGGGGCGGACATTTCGGCCTTCCAAATAAACAACCACCCACGATCTCTCCCATGATGCCGCATTCAACGCGTGCCGTTATGGGAGAGCGCGGTGGATACGGAGCAAGATTTGGCGTGGCCCAGCCCGCGTGTGCCCGTGCCCTGTCTTGGGCCTGGCCCAACAGCGTTCGGCACCGTGTCTGGCCCAGGCCCGGGGGCTCCTGTCGGTGTACTAGAATAGGGGTACCCTACTACCCCGAACTTGTGCACGGGCAGTTGCAGCACCCCGCGGCAAAGGCTTGCCGGGCGAACGCCAAGATCCCCCAAGGTTCCCTTGGAGCCATCCAAGAACAAAGTATTTAAGCTAAGGAGACAAGACCCCGGCAAGAGGAGCTTGCCGGGAAGGCCAGCCAAGGCGCTCCAAGGAACTTGCCGCGACGCGCCACGCGCTCCGGCCAGGCAACAAGGCCCCGGCAAGAGGAGCTTGCCGGGAAGACTAAATAAGGTACCCCGAGGCCCGGTGAGCGACGAGCTTCTGGACCCGGCGAGATAACAACAGCGGCAAGGCGCTTGCCACGGCAGGCGGCCACTCTGCGCCCATGCTCCAACGCATCCACCAACGTGTCGCTCTGGGGGCCTCTCCGGGCGCGCGTGGCGGGAGGCTGTGCAGCCAGCGGTGCGCAGTGGCATGCGAAGCTGACAAGATCGCCATCGTGGCGAACGGTGGCGCCCCTAACGGTCCTTTTCTGCACTGTTCGGGCGACTCAGACGGGCATTTAATGCCCTTGTCCCCTGCCGTCAGGGTTAGGTAGGGTGCACTATACAAGCAACTGTATCAACTACCTCGCTTTTTACGTTTTTACCCTCCTCTGTGTTGCCACCTGTCGGTGACCCCTTTAGCGTATAAAAAGAGGCCCATGCGCAACGTAGGGGGGGTTCGGGAGGTTCGGACAGTTTGCTTCGATTCATTCGTAGCCCAGAAAACATCACACTCTCTCACTCGAGAGCAAGAATACCAGATAATACAACCAGACAAGTAGCAGTAGGAGTGTTATCTCTCCGGAGAGCTCTGAAGCTGGGTAAATTGCTCGTGTGCCTCGCCTCGATCTGCTCTTCGTGCGACCTCCGCCCCTCGCCGAACCGAAAGGGGCCCGGTCCGCCGGCCCCATAGGTGTGCGTGGATCAGTTTTCCCCGACACTTTCTATCAATAATATGCAAATCAAATTCTTGTAGCAAGAGAATCCATCTAATAAGTCTAGGTTTAGCATCTTTCTTTTCCATAAGGTATTTAATAGCAGCATGATCAGTGCGAATAGTTACTTTAGAATCAACAATATAAGTTCTGAACTTATCACAAGCAAAAACAACTGCTAAAAATTCTTTTTCAGTGGTAGCATAATTTCTCTGGGCATTGTCTAGAGTTTTACTAGCATATTGAATAACATTTAATTTCTTATCAACTCTTTGCCCTAGAACAACACCTACAGCATAATCGCTAGCATCACACATAATTTCAAAGGGTAAATTCCGATCAGGTGGCTGAACAATAGGTGCAGAAATCAATGCTTTCTTAAGTATTTCAAATGCTTCTACACAATCATCATCAAAGACAAAAGGATATCTTTTTGTAATAGATTAGTCAGAGGCCGAGAAATTTTTGAGAAGTCCTTAATGAACCTCCTATTAAAACCGGCATGACCAGGAAACTTCTTATACCTTTGATGTCCTTGGGACACGACATCTTTTCGATAGCATCAACTTTAGCTTTATCCACTTCAATACCTCTTTCAGAAATTTTATGCCCCAAGACAATTCCTTCATTAACCATAAAGTGGCACTTCTCCCAATTCAAGACAAGATTAGTTTCTTCACATCTCTGCAAAACTCGATCAAGGTTGCTCAAGCAATCATCAAAAAAGGATCCATAAATGGAGAAATCGTCCATGAAAACCTCACATATCTTTTCACAAAAGTTAGAAAATATAGCTAGCATGCATCTTTGAAAGGTAGCAGGTGCATTGCATAAACCAAAAGGCATACGTCTATAAGCTAAAGTATCGAAAGGGCAAGTAAAATGGTCTTTGCTTGATCATAAGTTGACACAGGTATTTGAGAGAAACCATAGTAACCATCTAGAAAGCAAAAATGAGTATGTTTGGATAATCTTTCTAGCATTTGATCAATAAAAGGTAAGGGGTAATGATCTTTTTTAGTAGCCTTATTTAATTTGCGGAAATAAATTACCATCCTATAACCTATAATAATTCTTTGCGGAATCAATTCATCTTTATCATTAGGAACGACAATGATACCTCCCTTCTTAGGGACACAATGGACAGGATTTACCCACTGACTATCTGCAACGGGATAAATTATATCTGCCTCAAGGAGCTTTAGTATTTCTTTTCTTACCACTTCTTTCTTCTTAGGATTCAGCCGTCGTTGGTGATCAATAACTGGTTTGGCATCTTTCTCTAAGTTTATTTTGTGTTGACATAGAGTGGGACTAATGTCCTTAAGATCATCAAGAGTATATCCAATAGCAGCACGGTGCTTCTTCAGAGTTTTCAATAATTTTTCTTCCTCCTTCTCTGAAAGGTTAGCACTAATAATAACATGATATATCTTCTTTTCATCAAGATAAGCATATTTAAGAGTATCAGGCAATGGTTTAAGCTCAAACACGGGATCACCCTTCGGTGGAGGAGGATCCCCTAGGATTTCAACAGGCAAATTGTGTTTCAGAATGGGTCCTTCTTTAAAGAATACTTCATCTATTTCCCTTCTTTCATTCATAAACATATCATTCTCATGGTCTAGCAAATATTGTTCTAAAGGATCATTAGGAGGCACGGCAATAGAAGCAAGACCAATAATTTCATATTTACTAGGCAATTCTTCATCACGGGGTTGTCTACAAAATTTAGAAAAATTAAACTCGTGAGACATATCATCCAAACCAATAGTAACAACATCCTTCTTGCAATCTATCTTAGCATTAACAATATTCAAGAAGGGTCTACCAAATATAATGGGACAAAAGCTATCTTGTGGGGAACCAAGAACAAGGAAATCAGCTGGATAGCCTTCCCACACAAGACTTCAACGTCTCTAACAATCCCAATTGGTGAAATAGTATCTCTATTAGCAAGCTTAATGGTAACATCGATACCTTCTATCTCAGCTGGTGCAATGTCATGCATAATTTCTTTGTATAAGGAAATAGGTATTCACTAGCACTAGCACCCTTATCACACAAGCCATGATAACAATGATCTCCTATTTTAACAGAAATAACAGGCATGCCTACCATAGGTCTATGTTTATCTTTAGCACCAGGTTTAGCAATTCTAGCAGTCTCATCACAGAAGTAAATAACATGCCCATCAATATTATTGGCCAATTGATCTTTAACCATAGCAATATTAGGTTCAACTTTAATTTGCTCTTGTTGACTACAGTTGAAGATTTAGCATGATACTTAATTCTAACAGGGAAAGGTGGTTTCTCAACATAAGAAGTGGGAACAACAGGATCATCATAAGTGATAGTTTTTTCTTCAACTTTAATAGGTGCAACTACTTTTACGTCAATGGGAGGATTATATTTAAACCACTTATCCTTAAGGAGATCAACATGAGTAGCAAAGGATTCACAGAAAGAAGCTACTATCTCAGAGTTAAGTCCATATTTAGTGCTAAATTTACGGAAAACATCGGTATCCATAAAAGATTTAACACAATCGAACTTAGGTGTTATACCTGACTCCTTACCTTCGTCGAGATCCCAATCTTCAGAGTTGCATTTAATTCTCTCCAATAAATTCCATTTGAATTCAATAGTCTTCATCATAAAGGAACCAGTACAAGAAGTATCGAGCATGGAGCGATTGTTTTCAGAAAGCCGAGCATAAAAATTTTGAATAATCATTTCTCTTGAGAGCTCATGATTGGGGCATGAATATAACATTGACTTAAGCCTCCCCCAAGCTTGAGAGATGCTTTCTCCTTCATGAGGCCAAAATTTATATATATAATTCCGATCACGATGAACAAGATGCATAGGATAAAACTTCTGATGGAATTCCAATTTCAACCGTTTGTAGTCCCATGATCCCATATCATCACATAGCCTATACCATGTCAATGCATCTCCCTTCAAAGATAAAGGGAAGACCTTCTTCTTGATAACATCATCGGGCATACCTACAAGCTTAAATAATCCACAAACTTCATCCACATAGATTAAGTGTAAATCGGGATGTAATGTTCCATCTCCTACAAAAGGATTAGCTAGCAGTTTCTCTATCATACCTGAAGGAATTTCAAAGTAAAAATTTTCAGTAGGTTCAATAGGTTGAGGAGCAACTATTTGCTCTACCGGTCGGGGTGAAGATACCCCGAACAAGCCTCTCAAAGGATTACTTTCCATAGTAACAAGTGGCAGTAAATTTTAGCACACTATATAAATTTTTCCTTACCAAAGGCACTTCACTCCCCAGAAACGGCGCCAGAATAGAGTCTTGATGACCCACAAGTATAGGGGATCTATCGTAGTCCTTTCGATAAGTAAGAGTGTCGAACCCAACGAGGAGCAGAAGGAAATGATAAGCTGTTTTCAGCAAGGTATTCTCTGCAAGCACTGAAATTATCGGTAACATATAGTTTTGTGATAAGGTAATTTGTAACGGGTAGCAAGTAATAAAAGTAAATAAAGTGCATCAAGATGGCCCAATCCTTTTTGTAGCAAAGAACAAGCCTGGACAAACTCTTATATAGAGAAAGTGCTCCCGGGGACACATGGGAATTATCGTCAAGCTAGTTTTCATCACGATCATATGATTCGTGTTTGGTACTTTGATAATTTGATATGTGGGTGGACCGGTGCTTGGGTACTGCCCTTACTTGGACAAGCATCCCACTTATGATTAACCCCTATTGCAAGCATCCGCAACTACAACAGAAGTATTAAGGTAAACCTAACCATAGCATGAAACATATGGATCCAAATCAGCCCCTTACGAAGCAACGCATAAACTAGGGTTTAAGCTTCTGTCACTCTAGCAACCCATCATCTACTTATTACTTCCCAATGCCTCCCTCTAGGTCCAAGCAATGGTGAAGTGTCATGTAGTGGACGTTCACATGACACCACTAGAGGGATGACAACATACATCTCATCAAAATATCGAACGAATACCAAATTCACATGACTACTAATAGGAAGACTTCTCCCATGTCCTCAGGAACGAATGTAACTACTCACAAAGCATATTCATGTTCATAATCAGAGGGGTATTAATATGCATAATGGATCTGAACATATGATCTTCCACCAAGTAAACCAACTATCATCAACTACAAGGAGTAATCAACACTACTAGCAACCCGCAGGTACCAATCTGAGTTTTGGATACGAAGATTGGATACAAGAGATGAACTAGGGTTTGAGATGAGATGGTGCTCGTGAAGATGTTGATGGACATTGACCCCCTCCCGATGAGAGGACCGTTGGTGATGATGATGGCGATGATTTCCCCCTCCCGGAGGGAAGTGTCCTCGGTAGAACAGCTCCGCTAGAGCCCTAGATTGGTTTCGCCAAGGTTCCGCCTCGTGGCAGCGGAGTCTCGTCCCGAAAGCTTGCTTCTAATTTTTTTCTTAGACGAAAGACATCATATGGCAGAAGATGGGCACCGGAGGGCCAGCAGGGGGCCCACGAGGCAGGGGGGCGCGCCCAGGTGGTAGGGCGCGCCCCACCCACCATCATGTTTGCATCATGTTCTTATATCGATATTTATTGCATTATGGACTGTTATTACACGTTATGTACCAATACTTATGCCTATTCTCTCTTGTTTTACAAGGTTTACATGAAGAGGGGGAATGCCGGCAACTGGAATTCTGGGCTGGAAAGGGAGCGAATATTAGAGACCTATTATGCACAACTCTAAAAGTCCTGAAACTTCACGGGAGCATGTTTAAGAATATATAAAAAATATTGGGTGAAGGAAGTACCAGAGGGGGGTACCCACCATCCACAAGGGTGGGGCACGCCCTACCCCCTGGGCGCGCCCCCTGCCTCGTGGGCCCTGAGGGAGTCCTGGATTGGGGGTCTCCGAACAACCGGACTATATCCTTTGGCCGGACTGTTAGACTATGAAAATACAAGATTGAAGACTTCGTCTCGTGTCCGGATGGGACTCTACTTGGCGTGGAAGGCAAGCTAGGCAATACGGATATGTATATCTCCTCCTTTGTAACCGACCTTGTGTAACCCTAGCCCTTTCCGGTGTCTATATAAACCGGAGGGTTTTAGTCCGTAGGACAACATACAATCATACCATAGGCTAGCTTCTAGGGTTTAGCCTCTGTGATCTCGTGGTAGATCTACTCTTGTACTACCCATATCATCAATATTAATCAAGAAGGACGTAGGGTTTTACCTCCATCAAGAGGGCCCGAACCTGGGTAAAACTTCGTGTCCCCTGCCTCCTGTTACCATCCGCCTAGACGCACAGTTCGGGACCCCCTACCCGAGATCCGCCGGTTTTGACACCGACATTGGTGCTTTCATTGAGAGTTCCTCTATGTCATCGCTGTTAGGCTTGATGACTCCTACTATCATCGATAGCGATGCAGTCTAGGGTGAGACTTTCCACCCCGGACAGATCTTTGTGTTCGGCGGCTTTGCACTGCGGTCCAATTCGCTTGGCCATCTGGAGCAGATTGAAAGCTACGCCCCTCGCCACCAGGTCAGGATTGGAAGCTTAAACTACACGGCCGATGTCCGCGGAGACTTGATCTTCGATGGATTCGAGCCTCTGCCTTGTGCGTCACGTGGTCACGATGAGTACGATTTAGCTCTACCATCAGACCGTGTTCAGGAGATCACGCTGGCAGCCGCTCCGACCCTCAATTTGGAGCCAGTTGCGCCGTCCATGGACGGGTGGATGGACCCCGCCACGGAGGCCTTACTCTCAGCGGCGATCAAGCGAACATTGACCTTACCTTGCACGAGAGCCATATCGTTAAACTGTCGGATCTTTCTCCGGCCACGGACTCCGAACCGTCTGCGCCTGTTCCTATCGAATCCGATTGGGCGCCGATCATGGAGTTTACCTCCGCGGATATCTTTCAGCACTCGCCCTTCGGTGATATACTGAACTCATTAAGGTCTCTCTCCTTGTTAGGAGGATCCTGGCCAAACTATGTCCGGCAGGACTGGGATGCGGACGACGAAGAAATTCGCGGCCCACCCACCACCCACTTAGTAGCCACTGTTGATGACTTAACCGACATGCTCGACTTCAACTCCGAAGACATCGACGGTATGGACGACGATGCGGGAGACGAAGAGGAACCACTACCCACAGAGCACTGGACAGCCACCTCATCATACGATATATACATGGTGGATACACCCAAAGAAGGCAATGGCGACGAGACAGCGGAGGATGACCCCTCCAAGAAGCAACCCAAGCGCTGACGCCAGCGGTGCCGCTCTAAGTCCCGCCAAAGCAAAAGTGGTGATACCGGCACAGGAGGTAATAACACTCCGGATAGTGCCGAAGACAACAATAACCCCCTCCAGCAAGAGTTAGAGCAGGAGGATGGAGGAGCCAGCCCTCCTGAGAGAGCGGCAGATGGAGAAGCAGAGGATGATAATTACATGCCCCCCTCCGAAGACGAGGCAAGTCTTGGCGATGACGAATTCGCCGTGCCAGAGGATCTCGTCGAACAAGAGCGCTTCAAGCACCGGCTTATGGCCACGGCAAATAGCCTTAAGAAAAAGCAGCAATAGCTTCAAGCTGATCAAGATCTGCTAGCTAACAGATGGACTGAAGTCCTCGCGGCCGAGGAATATAAACTCGAGCCCCCCTCCAAGAGTTACCCAAAATGCAGGTTGCTACCTCGACTGGAGGAAGAAGCGTATGACGCGGCTGATCGGCCACCTCGTGGCCGTGATAGAGAGGCATTCTAGCCAAAAGCTCAGACGGCACCCCGACCCCATTCAAATAAAAAAGCATGGGGAAACACACCAGACCTGTGAGACGTATTGGGGGACAAAGCAAAACATGCAAGATTGATCTATGGATCACAAGGGCACGCCACTATGCGAGATGACAAACGTCACGCCGGATACAGTAAAAGTAAATCCTGCCGGGACAAACACAGTGGGCAAGACCCATTCGAGTTGCGTCGCGATATAGCCCAATACAAAGGCGCCGCACACCCCTTATGCTTCACAGACGAAGTAATGGATCCTCAAATCCCATAAGGTTTCAAACCTGTAAATATTGAATCATACGACGGCACAACAGATCCTGCGGTATGGATCGAGGATTGCCACCTCCACATCCACATGGCCCGCGGTGATGAGTTACACGCCATCAAATACCTCCCACTAAAGCTCAAAGGACCAGCGCGGCATTGGCTTAACAGCCTGCCAGCAGAGTCCATTAGCTGTTGGGAAGATCTGGAAGCCGCATTCCTCGACAACTTTCAAGGCACTTATGTGGGACCACCAGATGTCGATGACTTGAGCCACATAATTCAGCAGCCAGAAGAATCATCCAGGCAATTCTGGACTCGGTTCCTAACAAAGAAAAATCAAATCGTCGACTGTCCGGATGCAGAGGCCCTAGCAGCTTTCAAACACAACATCCGCGATGAGTGGCTAGCCTGGCACCTTGGTCAGGAAAAGCCGAAATCTATGGCAGCCCTCATGACACTCATGACCCACTTTTGTGCGGGAGAAGACAGCTGGCTGGCTCGCAGTAACAATATGTCAAAGAACCATGGTACTTCGGATACCCAGGACGGCAATAGCAGGTCACGTCGCAACAAACATAAGCGCCGCATTAACAACGATAACACTGAAGATACGGCAGCCAATGCCGGATTTAAAGGCTCTAAACCCGGTCAGCAGAAAAAGCCATTCAAAAGAAGCACTCCAGGCCCGTCCAGTTTGGACCGTATACTCGATCGCTCGTGTCAAATATACGGCACCCTCGACAAGCCAGCCAACCACACCAACAGGGATTGTTGGGTGTTCAAGCAGGCCGGCAAGTTAATTGTCGAAGACAAAGATAAGGGCCCACATAGCAATGACGAGGAAGAGCCCGGGCAGCCGAACACCGAAGGACAGAAGAGGTTGCCCCCACAAGTGCGGACGGTGAACATGATATACGCAACCCACATCCCCAAGAGGGAGCGGAAGCATGCGCTCAGGGACGTATATGCGTTGGAGCCAGTCGCCCCAAAGTTCAACCCATGGTCCTCCTGTCCGATCAACTTCGATCACAGGGACCACCCCACTAGTATCCATCATGGCGAATTCACCGCACTGGTCCTAGACCCAATCATTTACGGATTTCACCTCACTCGAGTTCTTATGGACGGCGGCAGCAGCCTGAACCTGCTTTATCATGACATAGTGCACAAAATGGGTATAGACCCCTCAAGGATCAAACCCACAAAACGACCTTTAAAGGCGTCATTCCAGGTGTAGAGGCCCATTGCACAGGCTCAATTACACTGGAAGTGGTCTTCGGATCCCCGGATAACTTCCAAAGCGAAGAATTAATCTTCGATATAGTCCCGTTCCGCAGTGGTTATCATGCACTGCTCGGGCGAACCGCATTTGCGAGATTCAATGCGGTACCGCATTATGAATACCTCAAGCTCAAGATGCCAGGACCTCGTGGGGTTATTACAGTTAATGGAAACACAGAGCGCTCTCTCTAAACGGACGAGCATACTGCGGCCCTCGCAGCAGAAGCGCAAAGCAGCCTCTCAAGGCAATCCACCAGTTCGGCGTTTCAAGACCCGGACACCTTCAAGCGCGCTCGGAGTAATCGGCAACTAGACCACCTGGCACGATCTGAGCGCGCGTAGCAATGCGGCCCCCACCCCAGTCCCAGCCAAACGGCGAAATCCGTGCCACGCGTACATAATTATGCATTAAAAATACCATGGGCACAGGTGGGGAGGGGGGCACAACTACGGCACGCTCCAAGACGCGGCCAAAACCGCACTAGGGGCTTCCCGCTTTGTTGTTTTTCTCTTTCAGGACTTTAATCTCTGGAAACCTTGTCTAGCAGCATGATTGCCGAACACATGATGCAGCAAGCAAGAGAAGCAGGAAGCTAGGTCACACCACGGAACTCCCAGGTGGATTATGATAACGAGTGAAATATTTGCTTTAATACTATTCCTCAGCTTGCCCTTGGAAGGGACATAGTCCTACTTTTGCTTATCGCACTATCTGTATCATTCTGCTTTAACACACCTCTTTGATTAAACAACGCATAACATTACGACTATTATTGCATTCTTGTTTTTATATATGTGTTCATTAATGACACCTTGCAACCGTACACTTTGGTACGGCCAACACACTAGGGGCTTAAGTACCCCACAATATGGTGTGATAAGTCCGAACACTTTCACAAGTGCGGCACCCCAAACTTATAGCATTATATGCATCAGCTCCGAATCATGTCTTTGGTCAAATGTTGGGTTTGCCTGGCTCCTATGTTTTGGTACCTTACGTTCCGCTCTATTGGCTAAGGTAGCACTAGGAGAACTACTGCGATTGTGCCCCGGTTCTACTGGGCTAAGCACCTCAGTAGAGAAAGCTAAAACGGACTGTCATGATAAGGCGAGAGACTGGTCGCTGTTCGGCGAGGTTTCGAGTCCCGAAAGACTTTTGCCGCTTAGAGTGAGGAGCCGGTCCTGTCCGGCTTAAAGGCGTGTATCGCGCCCCGAATTCGGCCTTCCGAATACCAGGGGCTTCGCCGAAATTTAAAATTATAGAATTCTATGGCTAAGTGAGAGTGATAAAGCATTATTAGTCTGGTTGCCTTGTTCGCTGTGCTGAGCACCTCCCTCGAAGGACCCAAAAATGGGAACAAGAGTGCTCAGGTTTATCCCGAACACCCTAGCACTCGCGGCATGGGGGCAGAAGTCGAGGACTAGCCATCTCTCAGATTGGATAAATAGCCAAACAGAAGGTAATATTTTAAATTCAAACAAGTGTTGCATAGCGCATATGAAACAAGTTTTCATCATACAGGATCACACGAGCAAGTTTACTCAAATATTACATCCTTTGAACATTCATCTGCTACAAGACGGGCACCCTTCAGGACACCCTCATAATAAATTTTGGGGGTGCGATGCTCCTTGCCCTGCGGCGGTCCCTCCTTGATCAGCTTCACGGCGTCTAGCTTGGCCCATTGCACCTTCACGTGGGCGAAAGCCCGGCGTGCACCTTCGATGCAGACAGACCGCTTGACGACCTCCAGCCGTGGGCAGGCGTCCACAAGCCACCTCACCAGGCCGAAGTAGCTGTTCGGAAGGGCGTCGCCAGGCCACAACCGGACTATAAAGCCCTTCATGGCCTGTTTGGCCACTTTGTGTAGCTTGACCAGCTGCTTCAGCTGGTCGCTCATAGGCACCGGGTGTTCGGTCCCAGTATACTGAGACCAGAACAGCTTCTCCGTTGAGCTTCCCTCCTCGGCCTGGTAAAACTGTGCAGCATCCGACACGCTGTGGGGCAAATCTGCGAATGCTCCTGGAGAGCTCTGGATTCGGGTAAGTAATAGGTAATTTACTTTCACACGCTTGCTTTGCATATAGAATGCCTTACCTGCCGCTATTTTCTTCATCGCATCAATCTCCTGGAGGGCCTTTTGGGCTTCGGCATTGGCACTTTTCGCGCTCTTGAGGGCCGCAGCAAGCTCGGACTCTCGCGTCTTTGAGTCAAGCTCCAACGCCTCGTGCTTCGTCACGAGATTCTGGAGCTCTTGCTGCACCTCGCCCACCCGAGCCTCTTGCCTTTCCCGCTCGGCGTGCTCCTTGGCCGCTTTATCTTCAGCCTCAGACATCGCTTGCCTTAGGGTCGCCACTTCGGTCGTGGCCCCTGGCAAATTCATGATGATCCTTTCATTTTGCAATCGCATTCTTTTTATACATATCCATAAACTAGGTATTACTTACCTTTGTTCTCCTCGAGCTGCCTCTTGGCAAGGCTGGGCTCATCCTAGGACCCTTTAAGGTCCTGCTTCAGTATGGTGACCTCCGCAGTCAGTGCGGCAGATGCCAGCAGCGAAGCCTGCATACGCATATTGACATACTTATATTAGACTCCTGCGATATTGTTTGATCCTCTATTCAGCTTTTCTTTGTGAACACCGAACAAAGCATCAGGGGCTACTGTCTATGCGGTAATATTTTTCCTATATTTTAAACACTTACCTCAAAGCCTATTAGAAGGCTGGCACAGGCTTCAGTCAGTCTGCTCTTGGCAGACTGAACCTTCTAGACCACCGCACTCATAATAGTACGGTGCTCCTCGTTAATGGAAGCGCTGCGAAGCGCTTCCAGTAGATTGTCTGGCGCCTCTGGATGGGCAAAGGTCACCAGTACAGGCATCTTGCCCCTCTTGGAAGAAGGACGCCTGCCCGAGTCCGAAACCACTAGAGGTTCCGGTGCGGTGTTCGGCTGAGGGCTGAACTCGGAGCCCTCGGGGGCCCTGTCCCCTCTGCTCCCGGAGTCCGGAAGGTCGCCTTGAGGCTCCTCCAGAATTGTCTCCCCTCGACCCGATGCCTCGTGAGACAATACCTCGGCGTCGTCCGCAGGGTAAGGGGAGGTGGCAGTCGGAAGTGGGTCGCTATCCATATCCGACGAGCCCAGGGAGCCATCCGACGATACATCGATACGGGCTCGTGGCGGCCTGCATAATCATACTCGGCGTTAGGGGAAGCAGTGCAACAGAGGAATGCTATGAGTCACTCTAGTATCCGAATACTTACGACTTCCCCAGGGGCTTGGCCCTGGGCAGCCACTCGTCTTCGCAGTCGGCGGTGGTGGTAGAACTGTTTGGAAGGAGAGTCCTTCCCTTCTTGGACCCTTCGGCCTCCCCAGTTGGGGCGGCCTTCCTCTTCTTGTCTCCCCCATCTGGAGGGGGAGCATCTTCTTCTGCCTCCTCGTCTTCGGGGGAGGAGTGTGTCGTAGAGTCATCAGACGGTGAGTCCGATGACGCCTGGCGTCGGGAACTCTTTCGGGTTCCCTTGGCCGTCTTGGTCTTCTCCGACACTGTATAAGGAGCCGGACTCAGCATCTTCGCCAGGAGAGCGTCTGATGGGCCTTCGGGCAAAGGAGCCGGACAGTCGATCTGTCCGGCCGTCTCTTGCCAGTCCTGTCAAAGGTACAGGAGCTTAGATCCCGTATAGAATCAAACTATGGAAAACAAGTATCCTATGAGAGGTAAAATAGCTTACCGCGCTGGCTTGGCGCTTCGCGCAGAATCCGCGGTCCTCGGTAGTGGGAGGGGGAACCTCGGCGCTCTTAAATAGCACCTACCAGGCATCTTCGTGAGTTGTGTCGAAGAGCCTGTTCAGAGTTCGGTGCTGGGCCGGGTCGAACTCCCACAAGTTGAAAGCCCGTTGTTGGTACGGGAGGATCCGGCGGATGAGCATGACCTGGACTACGTTGACAAGTTTGAGCTTCTTGTTCACCATGTTTTGAATACATGTTTGGAGTCCGGTCAGCTCTCCCGAACTACCCCAGGACCGGCCCTTCTCTTGCCAGGAGGTGAGCCGCGTGGGGATGCCAGATCAGAACTCGGGGGCCGCTGCCCATTTAGGGTCACGTGGCTCGGTGATGTAGAACCACCCCGATTGCCACCCATTTATGGTCTCCACGAAGGAGCCCTCGAGCCATGTGACGTTGGGCATCTTGCCCACCATGGCGCCTCCGCACTCTACCTAGCGGCCGCTCACTACCTTCGGCTTGACATTGAAGGTCTTCAGCCATAAGCCGGAGTGGGGCTTGATGCGGAGGAAGGCCTCGCACACGACGATAAACGCCGAGATGTTGAGGATCAAGTTCGGGGCCAGATCGTGGAAATCCAGGCCATAGTAGAACATGAGCCCCCGGACGAATGGGTGGAGAGGTAATCCCAGTCCGCAGAGGAAATGGGTAAGGAACTCTACCCTCTCATGGGGCCTGGGGGTGGGGATGAGCTGCCCCTCTTCTAGGAGCCGGTGTGCGATGTCATCGGGCAGGTATCCGGCTCTTCTCAGCTTCTTGATGTGTCCCTCCGTGACGGAGGAGACCATCCACCTGCCTCCCGCTCCGGACATGGTTGAAGAGGGTTGAGGTGGAAAATGCGGACTTGGGCGCTGGAGCTCGAGGGTGCGAAAATGGATGAGCAAAGGAGGAAGAAGGCGTGGATGAAAAGGTAAATCCTTATCCCTTTATATGGGCGGACGAAACTATGCGTCCCCACTAGCCTGGTAAAACTCGCTTATCCCCCAAGCGCCGTAGTCGATGGCGCGGTTGGGTTACCCACACCCGTATTGATGAGAATCCCGTGATAAGGGGACATGATCTCTGCTTTGACGAGACATGTCAAAAAACTGCCTCGCGTTATGTGCGGGGCTAGTTAGAGGAAATGGTTCGAATAATCGTCGGGCCATGACATAATGTCATGTTGCCAAAACAAGTCAGCAAATTAGATTTGCGAAAATATTATTCTCTTTGCGGTGGTATGTGGAACTTATTTTGCAGGGTCGGACACTATCCTTGTATTCAAATTCTTCCGTGGTGTATTCGGAGGAGGAACCCGCCTTGCAATGCTGAAGACAATACTGCACGCCGGACTCATCGTCATTGAAGCCTGGTTCAGGGGCTACTGAGGGAGTCCTGGATTGGGGGGTCTCCGGATAGCCGGACTATATCCTTTGGCCGGACTGTTAGACTATGAAGATACAAGATTGAAGACTTTGTCTCGTGTCCGGATGGGACTCTACTTGGCATGGAAGGCAAGCTAGGCAATACGGATATGTATATCTCCTCCTTTGTAACCGACCTTGTGTAACCCTAGCCCTTTCCGGTGTCTATATAAACCGGAGGGTTTTAGTCCGTAGGACAACATACAATCATACCATAGGCTAGCTTCTAGGGTTTAGCCTCTCTGATCTCGTGGTAGATCTACTCTTGTACTACCCATATCATCAATATTAGTCAAGCAGGACGTAGGGTTTTACCTCCATCAAGAGGGCCCGAACCTGGGTAAAACTTCGTGTCCCCTGCGTCCTGTTACCATCCGCCTAGACGCACAGTTCGGGACCCCCTACCCGAGATCCACCGGTTTTGACACCGACAGGCCTCCAGTGCCATCTTCTGCTATATGAGGTCTTTTGCCCTGGAAAAAATCATAAGCTAGCTCACGGGACGAAGCTCCGCCGCCATGAGGCGGAACCAATATAGGGCTCCGGTGGAGCTGTTCTGCCGGGGAAACTTCCCTCCAGGAGGGGGAAATCATCACCACCTTCATCACCGTCGATCCTCTCATCGAGAGGGGGTCAATATCCATCAATATCTTCACCATCACAATCTCATCTCAAACCCTAGTTCATCTCTTGTATCCAATCTTTGTCCCAAAACCTCAGATTGGTACTTGTGGGTTGCTAGTAGTGTTGATTACTCTTTGTACTTGATGCTAGCTGGTTTATTCGGTGGAAGATCATATGTTCAGATCCTTTATGCATATTAATACTGTGACGCCCCCGATTCAATTGTACACTAATCATACACGCAAATGTGTACGATCAAGATCAAGGACTCACGGGAAGACATCACAACACAACTCTAGACACAAATTAAAATAATACAAGCTTTATATTACAAGCCAGGGGCCTCGAGGGGTCGAATACATAAGCTCAAAAACAAAAGAGTCAGCGGAAGAAACATTATCTGAGTACAGACATGAGTTAAACAAGTTTTCCTTAAGAAGGCTAGCACAAAAACAACAACGATCGAAAAGGCAAGGCCTCCTGCCTGGGAGCCTCCTAATTACTCCAAGTCGTCAGCGGCCGTCACGTAGTAGTAGGCACCCTCGGGGTAGTAGTAATCATCAGTGGTGTCGTCTGGCTCCTGGGATCCGTCATCTGGTCGCAACAATCGGGTATGGGGGAAAAAGAGGTAGCAAAGCAACCGTCAGTACTCATCCAAAGTACTCGCAATACTTACATCAGATCTAAACTAAGTATGCATCTGTATCAAATGAATGGTTTGTATATGTGGACTAAACTGCAGAATGCCAGAAGAGAAGGGGAAAGCCTAGCCTATCAAAGACTAGCATCTTCAAGCATCTTGTAGCATATAGAAGGGTACAGATCAACATAATGTGAAGTAGTAATAGTGTTATCAACCTCGGTCAGAGATCCTTTCTCAACTCCCTGCGAGAAAGCAATCCCACAGCCATACTATGCATTTCTCATAACCATTTCTTATCTCAAGTATCCAGTTCGAGTTGTATCGATCGGGATACAACTCCAAGTGTCTGTTACCGTAGGACAGGCTATTGATAGATGTTTTCTTCCCTGCAGGGGTGCACCAACTTACCCACCACGCTCTATTAACTCCGGCCGAAAATACTTTACTAGGTCATGCCCGGCCTCGGCCAAACAATACTCCGCAACCCGACCTGGGCTTAATAGAGAGGTCAGCACACCGGACTAAACCTATGCCCCTAGGGGTCATGGGTCATCGCCCCAGGATCTCCTGCATGTTGTGTGGGTGGCCGATGAGCAGACCTAGCTACCTCCTTCAAAAAGGTAGGTGCTTATGCAGTCCAACCCGGCGCCCGCCGCTTAGTCGCTGATGTCTATTAAGCTTCGGCTGATGTATACGATGCAGAACGCCCATACTATGCCCACGTGATGGTTAGTGCTATCAGGCCAGAGGCCCCTCAGATCAAATATCCAAATCATAGTGGATTAGCAATGCGCGGTAACAAGCAGAGACTCACGAGTGACATCGTCGCCCCGTCTCGAGTACTTGCGGCAAGGGCTAAGAATGCCCGGCCACGCCTCGTAAGTATCTCGCGGGCACCTTCCAGGTCAACCCGAGTCCACATCACTCACTATTAAGCTCGCGTGGGTACCCCTCAGGGCCGACCCGTCTTTAGTATCATGGTTCAGTGTAAAGTCATAGTAACCATAGTAACTGTGTGTCTAACACCAAGGGGAAAACACAAGGAATCACCCCCGATGAATTCCACTCAATGTAATCATCAAAGTAAACATAAGAGGATCCACCCTCGAGGTTCACACTTGAGGGATTGCACGACAGAGCCGTATCGGAAGTGGTTAAGGAGGAAATCACCCTTGATGGCCACGACCGAATAGGTACACTACAGAGATCTCATCAGGAGTGATGTAAGAGGTTCCACCCTCGGCACTCGATGGTAACTCTGCAGAGTCGTACACTAGGGGGTGATGTGAAGTGTCGGGGCCTGGACATCGATCACATTGATCGTGTCATCGAACATAAAGCGAGGCAACTAGGACAAGGTGGGGGTCACTGATGGATCACTAACCAACCTATACTAAGCAGTTTAGAATAAGCAGGTAACATATGAAAGCAGGTAAGAAAGACAGGCTATGCATCAGAGTAGGATCATACAGAAAGCAGTAGCAGTTCTAATGCAAGCATGAGAGGGAAAGAAATGGGCGATATCGGAATGCACAAGGGGGGTTTGCTTGCCTGGTTTCTCGGGCAAGGAGGGGTCATCATCGACGTAGTCGATCACAGGGGCAGCATCGGTCTCAGGGTCTACCGAAGAGAAGAGGGGGAAGAAACAATTAATATAAAGCAAAAAAAAGCATCACAAAGCATAACATGGCAAAATGCTGCACCGGGTGTGACCTAACGTATGGCTACACGATAAAGGCGAAGGGGGAATTCAGCCGGGAATGAATTCCCGTTTCCGGACCTGTGTCAGACAAATGACCGGAGGGGGAATGTTCTATGTTCAGCATGCTAGGGGCATGTGACAGATGAATGGACCACGCATTCGGATTCGTTGGATTTTTCTGAGAAACTTTCATGTAGAAAGCATTTTCATCCGAGCTACGGTTTAATTTCTATGAATTTCTAAAGGTTTAAACATTTTTTGGAATTAAATAAATTATCAGAAAAGAATTACTATGTTAGCATGACATCACTGTGATGTCAGCAGTCAGCAGGACGGCTGACCAGGTCAAACTGACCAGTGGGTCCCACCTATCATAGACAGTGGACTAACAGAAGTTTAAATTTAACTAAACTGAGGCTAATTAGAAGCTGGGCCCCACACGTCAGTGACTGATTAGGTTTAATTAATTAAGTTTATTTTTAAAAACGTTTGACTAACCTAATTAGGGGTGTGGGCCCCATTAGTCAGTGGCTGGGGAATAGTACCCCGTGTTGACCATGGTCAACACGGTCAAACAGAGGCGTAGGTGGCCCATTGTCAGCGGCACTGGGTGGGACCCACCGGTGCCAGGTTAGCGTGGCGGCCCGAGCAACACCGGCGGCCATTTCCTACGGCGGCGCGGCTCATGATCCACCGGAAAATGTCCATAGGCCATCATTTTGGATGCGGATGGCCGCGTTCGAACGCGCACGAGACGGCGCATCCAGTGGTGGCAAGAGCACGACCGGAGATGGACTACAATGACGCCGGCGAGCAGCGAGGCGGACGCCGGAGTTCGGTCATCGCCGGGTTTGGATTTACAGTGCGCTAAACGAGCAGCATGAGGCGTCTACGGCGTCTACACCATGCAGTGAATGCAACGGGGGCACGCACGGGACCAAAAGGTCACAGCGGCCATGCCGGCAACGAGCTCACGCGGCAGTGGGTTCGGCCGTAGCAGTAGGGGGAGCTAGAGGGTGCGCCAGAGGGAATAGAGAGATGGGAGAAGAATAGGGGCTCACCTTACGGCACGCACGGTCGCCCTCGGAGGTTTAGTAGCAGCAGAGACGGCGCCAGAGACGAAGAAGGGCGGCGACGACCGAAGACGTGGACGAAAGGGATCCCGTGCTTCGGTGCTCCCCAACTCTAGCCGAGGCCACCAGTCGAAGGAGCCGACCCCGGCGGAGCTCACCGACAGGGTCAGCGGACATGGGGCCGCCGGTGGCCGCAACAACGACGGAGTGTGGCGGCGACTGCGCTCGGAGGTGGACGGGGAGCAAGGGGGAGGCGAGGAGGAATCTGATGGCGAGAGGGAGAGGCGGAGCGGGGCAAGTGGTGAGGTGAGTGGGAGAGGCGCCCGAGGTGGCAGGGAGGCGTGGGGGGCCTTATCCCCTCGCCGGAGCCGGCGAGGTGGTCCGGCGGCGACGCGCGGGTGCGCCCTTGGTCGATTGAACAGGGGGAGGGGAAACAGGACCGGGGAGAGATAGGTGGGCCGGCCTGGGTGAGGGGGCGTTGGGCCGGCCCAGGTGGGCTTGGCCCCAGGGGGCTGGGGCACTTCTCTCTCTTTCCTCTGCCTTTCCTTTTTAAATTTCTTTTCTGTTTTCTAGCAGCTTTTGCCTTTTCTTTTAGCCACAGTTGACTTTTCAAAAATATGCTAGTGGCCAAAACAATTCCAATGAATTAAAGTGCACTACCACAAAATATTGTCAGACCTTTTTGAAAAAGTATGCCAATTTTATAAAATAAAAAGGCATTTAATATATTGCTTAGGTCACTGTTTTAAGCATCTTAGGCCACTTAAACCCTTTGCAAAAATGTTGGTCCACCACCAATATCAGATGTGGATTATTTGGCACATGATGAACATTTTAGTTTTCATGTTAGAGCAATTTTGAATTTCACTCAGAATTTGAAATTGAATTCAACTAGAATTTGAAATGAGAGAGAACCAAGGATGATCAAACACTTGTTTAGCAAAATGATTAACTTAACCCAAGGGGTTATTGTAGCATCATTACACCGGGTGTTACAACTCTCCTCCTCTAAAAGAAATTCTCATCCCGAGAATTAAGAGGTAGGAGGGAACAGGTCGAGGTATTCAACCCGGAGGTTATCTTCGCGTTCCCAAGTGGCTTCCTCTTTAGTATGATTCGACCATTGCACCTTGAGGAACTTGGTAACCTTCTGGCATGTTCGACGTTCAGCTTCTTCAAGAATGCAGATCGGATGCTCCTTGTATGTGAGATCATATTGAACTTCAATCAATTCCGGATCCACTTCATGTTCCGGATCCTTGAAGCATCGACGAAGTTGCGACACATGGAAGACGTCATGGACGTTAGAGAACTGAGGTGGCAACTCCAATTGATAAGCCACCAGTCCACGACGGGCGAGGATGTGGAAGGGACCAATGTAGCGCGGATCTAGCTTGCCCTTGACTTTGAACCGATGAGTGCCTCTTAAAGGAGTGACACGCAGATAAGCTTGTTCACCAGGTTGATAAGTTGAACCCCAGTGTTTCCGGTCATAGTTGCTCTTCTGGCGGGACTGGGCCGCCTTGAGATTATCCCGGACAATGCGAACCTGCTCTTCAGCTTGTTGAATAATGTCTGGACCAATGAGCGGCCGTTCCCCAGTTTCTGACCAATTCAGAGGGGTTCGACACTTACGTCCATAAAGCACTTCGAAGGGTGCCATCTTCAAGCTGGCTTGATAGATGTTGTTATAAGAGAACTCCGCATAAGGGAGAGATTCTTCCCACTTCTTGTCGAAAGAAATAACACAAGCCCGAAGCATGTCTTCAAGAATTTGATTGACTCGCTCGACTTGGCCTTTGGATTGGGGATGATAAGCAGTGCTCTAGGTAATATGAGTTCCCATTGCCTCTTGGAAACTATCCCAGAACTTTGAAGTGAATATACTGCCACGGTCTGAACTGATCTCCTTCGGAATGCCGTGGAGTGACACAATTCGGGAGATGTACAAGTTTGCTAATTGACTAGAAGTGATTGTCTCCTTGACTGGTAGAAAGTGAGCAACCTTCGAGAATTGGTCGATAACGACGAAGATAGCATCGTTACCTTTCTAAGACTTGGGAAGGCCAGTGACGAAGTCCATTTGGATCTTATCCCACTTCCATTCAGGAATCGGAAGTGGTTGTAGAAGTCCAGCCGGTTTCTGCTGTTCTGCTTTGACGCGATGCCAAACATCACATTCTTCAATATATCGAGCAATGTCTTGTTCATCTTGGACCACCAAGACTTCTGACAAATGTCTAAGTACATCTTGGTACTTCCTGGATGAATAGAGAGAGGGGTGTCATGTGCTTCTTTCATCACCTTCTCTGTCATAAACTCGAACCGGGATACTACAATACGATGTCTGAAGTATAAGGTTCCATCTTCACCAAGCGAGAAATCTCTGGATTTCTCTAAGGCAAGATCCTTTTTCATCAAATCAACATGAGCATCTTTGGCTTGTGCAGACTTAATTGCTTTTAGAAGAGTTGGTTCCAAGACAAGGTTATTCAAAGAACCCTGTGGAACTAGTTGAAGGTTCAGCTTGCATAGCTCTTCATAAAGGCAGGGCTGAGCTTTGTAGACCATGTAATTATTGCAATAAGACTTACGACTCAGGGCATCAGCCATTACATTATCCTTACCAGAGGTATAGGATATACCGCAGTTGTAGTCAGCAATAGCTTCCATCCATCGCTGCTGACAGAGGTTCAGATCTGGCTGAGTAAACAAATACTTCAGACTCTGATGATCAGTGAAGATCTCGCAACGATTATCGAGAAGGTACTGTCGCCATAGCTTCAGTGCATAGATAACCGCAGCAAGCTCGAGGTAGTGAACTAGGTAGTTCTCTTCATGAGGACGCACTTGGCGGGAGGCATAAGCAATCACTTTGCGCTCTTGCATTAGGACACAACCTAATCCTTGACGTGAAGCATCGCAATAGATGACAAAGTCCTTGCGAGAATCAGGGGGAGCAAGCACTGGGGCAGATGTCAGCTTGTCCTTGAGTGCCTGGAAACTTTCCTGACACTTCTCAGTCCAATCAAACTTAATGCCTTTGTGTAGCAGATTGGTCAGTGGCTTGGCGATCTTGGAGAAGTTCTCGACAAAGTGATGACAATAGCTGGCAAGTCCGAGAAAGCTTCTGACTTGCTTGATAGTCTTCGGAGGGGTCCAGTCAAGAATAGCCTTAACGCGCTCTGGGTTGACGGCAATACCATCCTTGGAGATGACATGACCAAGGTAGGTGACTTCGGGTAACCAGAATTCACACTTGGAATACTTAGCATAAAGTTGATGTTCTCGAAACTTCTCCAGAACAGGACGAAGATGTTCAGCATATTCTTCTTTATTCTTCGAATATACCAGTATATCATCCAGATAGACTACGACGAACTTGTCGAGGTAATCCATGAATATATATAGTTCATCAGACGAGAGAATGTAGCTCAAGCATTGGTTAAGCCGAAAGACATAACGGTGTACTCGTAAGAACCATAACAAGTAACGAATGCGGTCTTTGGAATATCCTCTTCACAAATACGGATATAGTGGTAACCCAACCTCAAGTATAGTTTAGAGAATATCGATGAACCAGCCAGTTGATCATACAGATCATTGATCCGAGAAAGGGGATATTTGTTCTGAATTGTAGCTTGGTTGATAGGACGATAGTCTTGGACCAAACGGTTTGTTCTGTCCTTCTTCTTGACAAAGAGAGAAGGTGCTACCCAAGCAGAGGAACTTGGACGAATGAAACCACTACGAAGAGATTTGTTGATTTCCTCCTTAAGTTCAAGGAGTTCATGAGGCGGCATCTTGTAGGGTCGTTTGGCAATAGGAACGGTGCCTGGTTTCAAGTTGATGATGAACTCGACAGCCCGAGTAGGAGGTATTCCTGGATGTTCTTCTTGAGAGATGTCTAGGAAGTCGCGAATGACTGGAATCTTTTCAATTCCCTCAAGAGGTGTTGCGTTCAACGCATTCAAAGCATAAAGTCGTGCTTTAGCGTTTTGAACAATCTGAGCATGGTAGCTTACTATCTCATCGGAAGGATGTAGGAGATGAATGACTTTGGTGGCGCAAACGATAGAGGCAGTATGTGCTTTCAACCATTCCATTCCCAGAATGAGATCAATATTGGAAGACTCTAGAATAATGGGAGAAACATGAAATTCCAACCCTTCAATTTCAACGGGGACTTCACGACCAATCATGGTAGTTCGACATTGACCCGCAGGGGTGCGTACCACTATCGGAGTGTTCATGGGCTCGCATTGAATGTCATGTGTGTATGCAAAATTTTCTGACATGAATGAATGCGATGCTCCTGAATCGAACAAAATAGAAGTTGGCACTAAATTAACAAGGAGAGTACCCATCACAGTAGCAGGCTGGTCTTGAGCTTCATTCAGATCAATGTTGTTAGCCTGCCCATGACCATAAGGTCGGGCATTGTTGTTGCGGGGTTGATTGTTACCACGACTAGCAGTAGGAAGAGCCAGTTGATTCTGATTCTAAGGACAGTTCCTGGAGTAGTGACCCGGAAGGCCACACTTGAAGCACAAACTATCATTGGGATTGGGAGCAGAAGCTTGGGGTGGTACAGCCCGAAGGGGCTGCCTCTGCGGTGGAGGGGGAAGACGAGGTGCAGCATAAGACTGTCTTGGTGCAGGTGCAGTTGGGCGGTACATGTTGTGGGGGATCCATATCCGATGCTTCTACGCTGATGGGCCCGAAGATGAGCCAGCATCACGGCTGCGCCTGAGGGATCCCTGGTGTTCCTGAAGACCAGCCTCAACCTGAATAGCCTTGTTCACTAAGGTGGCAAAGTCGGCAAAGTCATGAACGAGTAGTGCTAGCTTGATATCAGGGTGAAGTCCATCACAAAACTTATCTTGCTTAAGAGCATCAGTTGCAATGTCTTCTTCAGCATAACATGACAAATCTAGAAATTCCCGTTGATAAGCATCTACAGACTTGTTGCCTTGGGTGAGGTTGTGGAAATCTCGCTTCTTCCTGTCCATGATTCCCTAAGGAATGAAGCAGGCACGGAAGGCAACTTGGAAATCAGGCCAAGAGATGATCATCCCAGTAGGTAGGGTACGCCTGTGGCTGTCCCACCATTGAGCAGCGGGACCCTTCAGAAAGAATGATGCAAAGGTGACATAGTTAGCAGGGGCCACAGTAGCAGACTCCATTTCATACGTGCTGTCGCGGAGCCAGTCGTCAGCATCAAGGGGTTGAGTTGAGCTGTGGTAGATAGTTGGGTTGAGGCGCAAGAAGTCCTGCAGAGTTACTGGGGTGGTTGTTGATTCATGTTCGGACAAGGAAACTGAGCCATCATTCCTTCCATGAACTGGCGGTTCAGCTCAAATTGTTGCATCATTTCGGCAAAGAATTCGGGCGGTGGTGGAGTCTTGCCACCACGGCCACAACCAGCAGGTCTAACCATCCTGCTAACATGTAACAGGGGGTAATTCAGCATTGAGCATTTGTAAAGACAAGGATCATCATGATGAAACATGCATAACGAAAGAGGTACGATGGATACCACTTCGTAGTCAACACGACAGTGTGTGTACTATTCAGAATACTATTCTAAGAACTATGGCTTATCCAACTTTGGGGTGAATGTGGTCACGGGATCCTAATGTTAGAGTTAGTAAATTCATTTAACCAGAATGGAAGAGAGATCAGAATCCCAGAGTATAGACGAGGAGTAAAAGATCCTAATACCACCCAATGGCGACGTGGGCCCGTAAGACACACAGCAATGTTAGTAAAAGTTTTTTTTAGTGACTGGACTCGACTTCGGCCAAGGAGTTGGAAAGGGGGCTACCTACAGGCAGTCGGCTCTGATACCAACTTGTGACGCCCTCGATTCAATCGTACACTAATCATACACGCAAATGTGTACGATCAAGATCAAGCACTCATGGAAAGATATCACAACACAACTCTAGACACAAATTAAAATAATACAAGCTTTATATTACAAGCCAGGGGCCTCGAGGGCTCGAATACATAAGCTCAAAAACAAAAGAGTCAGCGGAAGCAACATTATCTGAGTACAGACATGAGTTAAACAACTTTGACTTAAGAAGGCTAGCATAAAAACAACAACGATAGAAAAGGCAAGGCCTCCTGCCTGGGAGCCTCCAAACTACTCCAAGTCATTAGCGGCCATCACGTAGTAGTAGGCACCCTCGAGGTAGTAGTAATCATTAGTGGTGTCGTCTGGTTCCTGGGATCCGTCATCTGGTCACAACAATCGGGTATGGGGAAAAGAGGTAGCAAAGCAACTATGAGTACTCATCCAAAGTACTCGCAAGACTTACATCAGATCTAAACTAAGTATACATCTGTATCAAACGAATGGGTTGTATCTGTGGACTAAACTGCAGAATGCCAGAAGAGAAGGGGAAAGCCTAGCCTATCGAAGACTAGCATATTGCAGCATATAGAAGGGTACAGATCAACATAATGTGAAGTAGTAATAGTGTTATCAACCTCGGCCAGAGATCCTTTCTCAACTTCCTGCGAGAAAGCAATCCCAGAGTCATACTATCCATTTCTCATAACCATTTCTTATCTCAAGTATCCAGTTCTAGTTGTATCGATCGGGATACAAATCCAAGTGTCTGTTACCATAGGACAGGCTATCGATAGATGTTTTATTCCCTGTAGGGGTGCACCAACTTACCCACCACGCTCGATTAACTCCGGTCAGACACACTTTACTAGGTCATGCCCGGCCTCGGCCAAACAATATGCCGCAACCCGACCTAGGCTTAATAGAGAGGTCAGCACGCCGGACTAAACCTATGCCCCCAGGGGTCATGGGCCATCGCCCCAGGAACTCCTACACGTTGCGTGGGCGGCCGGTGAGCAGACCTAGCTACCCCCTTCAAAAAGGCAGGTGCTTACGCATTCCAACCCGGCGCACTGCTCAGTCGTTGACGTCTATTAAGCTTCAGCTGATGTATACGACGCAGAACGCCCATACTATGCCCACGTGATGGTTAGTGCTATCAGGCCAGAGGCCCCTTGGATCAAATATCCAAATCGTAGTGGATTAGGAACGTGCGGTAACAAGCAGAGACTCACGAAAGATGTGACGTCGTTGCCCCGTCTCGAGTACTTGCGGCAAGGGCTAAGAATGCCCAGCCATGCCTCGTAAGTATCTTGCGGGCACCTTCCAGGTCAACCCGACTCCACATCACTCGCTATTAAGCTCATGCGGATACCCCTCAGGGCCGACCCGTCTTTAGTAACATGGTTTAGTGTAAAGTCATAGTAACCATAGTAACTGTGTGTCTAACACCAAGGGGAAAACACGAGGAATCACCCCCAGTGAATTCCACTCGATGTAATCATCAAGGTGAATGTAAGAGGATCCACCCTCGAGGTTCACACTTGAGGGATTGCACGACAGAGCCGTATCGGAAGTGCTTAAGGAGGAAATCATCCTCGATGACCACGACCGAATAGCTACACTACAGAGATCTCATCGGGAGTGATGTAAGAGGTTCCACCCTCGACACTCGATGGTAACTCTGCAGAGTCGTACACTAGGGGTGATGTGAAGTGTCGGGACCTGGACGTCGATCACGTTGATCGAGTCATCGAACATAAAGCGGGGCAACTGGGACAAGGTGGGGGTCACTGATGGATCACTAATCAACCTATACTAAGCAGTTTAGAATAAGCAGGTAAGGTATGAAAGCAGGTATGAAAGCAGGTAACAAAGACAGGCTATGCATCAGAGTAGGATCATACAGAAAGTAGTCGCAGTTCTAATGCAAGCATGAGAGGGAAAGAAATGGGCGATATCGGAATGCTCAAGGGGGGTTTGCTTGCCTGGTTGCTCTGGCAAGGAGGGGTCGTCGTCGAGGTAGTCGATCACAAGGGCAGCATCGTCTCGGGGTCTACCGGAGAGAAGAAGGGGAAGAAAAAATAAATATAAAGCAAACAAAGCATCACAAAGCATAACATGGCAAAATGTTGCGCTGGGTGTGACCTAACGTATGGCTACACGATAAAGGCGAAGGGGGAATTCAACCAGGAATGAATTCCCGGTTCCGGACCTGTGTCAGACAAATGACCGGAGGGGGAATGTTCCATGTTCAGCATGATAGGGGCTTGTGACAGGTGAGTGGACCGCGCATTCGGATTCGTTGGATTTTTCTCAGCAACTTTCATGTAGAAAACATTTTCATCTGAGCTACGGTTTAATTTCTATGAATTTCTAGAGGTTTAAACATTTTCTGGAATTAAATAAATTATCAGAAAAGAATTACTATGTCAGCATGACATCACTGTGACGTTAGCACTCAACAGGACGGTTGACCTGGTCAAAATGACCAGTGGGTCCCACCTATCATAGATAGTGGACTAATAGAAGTTTAAATTTAACTAAACTAAGGCTAATTAGTAGTTGGGCCCCACACTTCAGTGACTGATTAGGTTTAATTAATTAAGTTTATTTTTAAAAACGTTTGACTAACCTAATTAGGGGTGTGGGCCCCATTAGTCAGTGGCTGGGGAATAGTACCCCACGTTGACCATGGTCAACGCGGTCAAATAGAGGCATGGGGGGCCCACTGTCAGCGACACTGGGCGGGACCCACCGGCGCCAGGTCAGCGTGGCGGCCGGAGCAACACCGGCGGCCATTTCCTGCGGCGGCGCGGCTCGGGATCCACCAGAAAATGGCCATAGGCCATCATTTTGGACGCGGATGGCCGCGTTTGGACGCGCACGAGATAGCGCATCCAGCGGTGGCACGAGCACGACCGAAGATGGACTAAAATGACGGTGGCGAGCAGCGAGGCGGACGCCGGAGTTCGATCGTCGTCGGGTTCAGAGTTATGGTGCGCTAAACGAGTAGCATGAGGCGTCCACGGCGTTTACACCATGCAGCGAATGCAACGGGGGCACACACGGGACCAAAAGGTCACCGCGGTCATGCCGGCAATGAGCTCGCACGGCAGTGGGTTCGGCCCTAGCGGTAGGGGGAGCTAGAGGGCGCGCGAGAGGGAACAAATAGATGGGCGAGGAATAGGGGCTCACCTTGCGGCACGCACGGTGGCCCTCGGAGGTTTAGTAGCAGCAGTGACGGCGCCGGAGACGAAGAAGGGTGGCAACGACCGGAGACGTGGTCGAAAGGGATCCGGCGCTTCGGTGCTTCCCAACTCTAGCTGAGGCCACCAGTCGAAGGAGCCGACCCCAGCGAAGCTCACTAACAGGGTCAGCAGGCACGGGGCCACCGGTGGCCGCGACAACGATGGAGTGCGACGGCGACTGCGCTCGGAGGTGGACGGGGAGCGAGGGGGAGGCGAGGAGGAATCTGATGGGGAGAGGGAGAGGCGGAGCGGGGCAAGTGGTGAGGTGAGTGGGAGAGGCGCCCGAGGCGGCAGGGAGGCGCGGGGGGGCTTATCCCCTCGCCGGAGCCGGCGAGGTGGTCCGGCGGCGACGCGCGGGTGCGCCCTCGGTCGATTGAACAGGGAGAGGGGAAACAGGACCGGGGAGAGGTAGGTGGGCCGGCCTGGGTGAGGGGGCGTTGGGCCGGCCCAGGTGGGCTTGGTCACACGGGGGCAGGGGCACTTCTCTCTCTTCCTATGCTTTTCCTTTTTTAATTTCTTTTCTGTTTTTCCAGCAGCTTTTGCATTTTCTTTTAGACACAATTGACTTTTCAAAAATATGCCAATGGCCAAAACAATTCCAATGAATTAAAGTGCACTGCCACAAAATAGTGTGAGACCTTTTTGAAAAAGTATGCCAATTTTATAAAATAAAAGGGCATTTAATATATTGCTTAGGTCACTGTTTTAAGCATCTTAGGCCACTTAAACCCTTTGCAAAAATGTTGGTCCACCACCAATATCAGTTGTGGATTATTTGTCACATGATAAACATTTTAGTTTTCATGTTAGAGCAATTTTGAATTTCACTCAGAATTTGAAATTGAATTCAACTGAGAAATGATAGAGAACCAAGGATGATCAAACACTTGTTTAGCAAAATGATTAACTTAACCCCAGGGGTTACTGTAGCATCATTACACCGGGGTGTTACAAATAGCCCTCTCATTATGAACATGAATATGATTTGTGAGTAGTTACGTTCGTTCCTGAGGACATGGGAGAAGTCTTGCTATAAGTAGTCATGTGAATTTGGTATTCATTCGATATTTTGATGAGATGTATGTTGTATTTCCTCTAGTGGTGTCATGTGAACATCGACTACATGACACTTCACCATTGTTTGGTCCTAGAGGAAGGCATTGGGAAGTAAAAAGTAGATGATTGGTTGCTAGAGTGACAGAAGCTTAAACCCTAGTTTGTGAGTTGCTTCGTAAGGGGCTGATTTGGATCCATATGTTTCATGCTATGGTTAGCTTTACCTTAATACTTCTTTTGTAGTTGCGGATGCTTGCAAGAGGGGTTAATCATAAGTGGGATGCTTGTCCAAGGAAGGGCAGTACCCAATCACCGGTCCACCCACATATCAAATTATCGAAGTACCGAACGCGAATCATATGAACATGATGAAAACTAGCTTGACGATAATTCCCATGTGTCCTCGGGAGCCCTTTCCTTTATATAAGAGTTTATCCAGGCTTGTCCTTTTCTACAAAAAGGATTGGGCCATATTGTTGCACCTTATTTACTTTCATACTTGTTACCCGTTACAAATTACCTTATCACAAAACTATCTGTTACCGATAATTTCAGTGCTTGCAGAGAATACCTTACTGAAAACTGCTTATCACTTCCTTCTACTCCTTGTTGGGTTTGACACTCTTACTTATCGAAAGGACAACAATAGATCCCCTATACTTGTGGGTCATCACCCATCATGGATGGCCCTGAGCTTCACTTCCTTAGCCGTTGGTGTTGTGGCTGTGAACACTGTGGACAACATAGAATGGACGGTTGCCCCGGGAGGACTCATCGTGGTCATGGCCATGCTTCATCTCGGGCTCCGCGGCCAGCACGGCGGGGCCCTTGCGCTTCACTTCCTTAGCCTTCGCCTTCTTGTCTTCGGGATCGACTTCCGGGAGCTCCAGGAGGGAAAGGCGACCTTATTTTGCCCTCGCGTAGCTGGTTGCCACGTTGAACATCTCTAAAGCCGAACACAAATCCTCATGTATGGCGAGCTCCTCCTTCATCTTGACATCCCGGACGCCATCAGAGAACGCCAAAATGATGGCCTCGTCCGACACCTTTGGGATATTGAGGCGAACGTTCGTGAAGCGCTATATGTTCTTGTGCAAGGTTTCTCCCGGCTGCTGCTTGATGCGCCGCGGATCACCTACTGTAGGAGCGCGGTCGCGAGTGCCCTGGAAGTTGGTGACGAAGCGCTCGCGTAGCTCGTCCCAGGAGGAGATTGACACCACCGGGAGGTTCAGGAGCCAAGAATGTGCGCCATCCTTGAGGGTCATGGGGAACCAGCTCACCACGACCTTGTCGTCGCCGTTCTCTGCCTCGATGCTCATCTCATGGAGCTGGAGGAACTCAGCAGGGTCGAGGGTGCCGTCGTAGCACGGAGGAAAATCTGGCTTTGTCACGACCGGTTTTCCAATAAAAATATTTATTGAGAAACCAATCTTTTGAGTCCAGTATGAGAGAAATCCTCCTCACTGGTAGACAAATTCTTGATACAATAAGCCAGTAGCATAAAATATATTACAGGGTCGAACTACGGTTGCTCAACCAAATTATTACAAGCACGCCAATAATTATACATAATGGCGGACATGACACAGTGGTGTGGAGGCATACTACTGACTCGAGGATAGGGCGGTGGTGGAAAAACACAGCGGGGAGAGAAATACAAGACTCTAAGTCTATCCTCTCATCGAGCGTCGAGGTGAGGCTCGATGAATTTATTTGGTAGCGGAAGCGGATATAAAACAGTGACCAAATCCAGGGTCGCACGAGACTGACTGGGACTCCTCTAGGTGTCGGACTCGCTATCAAACTCTTCATCCATGAGATCGCCTTCGTCAGCATCTGGCCAAATCAACAAGCCAGTGAGTACTTTGAAAGTACTCGCAAGACAGTTCGGACGTAAGATATAAAAAATGCATGCATGGATGCGTCATGAATAATTTACCAATGTACATTCAAAAATTAGCATAACAAGGTAAGTAAAAGGGAAACGGCGGTAGTCCGCCTGAAATCCCAACAAAACATAAATAACTACCGATCGGGTGTCTGAAGCGACGCCTCGAAAGGTGAACAAATAAATATAAGGAAATGATGCCACAGTCGGGCGTCTTAGCGACACCACATAAAGGGCTTTAAAAGAAATACAACAGTCGGATGTCGAGGCGACATCACAGAAAGGGCTTTAAAAGAAATGCCACGGTCGGACGTCGGGGCGACATCA